>NC_041407.2:60820288-60957788 GCF_900747795.2 Erpetoichthys calabaricus
TTATTTCCCCAAATTGTTTTTTTTTTATTTTATTTCACTTTCAAGTAGAAATATTTTCATTTTTTTTCGTACACCAGCTTTATTTCTGTGGACGCTGGTGTTTTGTGGAGTGGTTACCACCAAATTACTAAAAAGTATGAATTATTAACTGTATGACGTGTGATGTCATCGTCATAACAGCTGAAAAGGTCAACTTCAACCATATTGGGTTATCTGAAATTGAATAAAAAATAGAGTTAGCAAGTTTTGGTTTTGTTTTCCTCATATAATGACTTTTTGACTTAAACTTCGACTATGATTTGAAATTTAGTTTTTTGGTTTGGCGAATAAGCAAACTGATTTTTCAGTTATGAACGAGGCCAGTTTTTGACTGACATTTCTTCTTCTAGTCCCTATTTAAATCCATCTGCTCAGAAGAACAGCGATGAAGAACATGACAGGTTATGTCATCACAATCCACCTATTAAAGATGGTGGCAACCACTATTCCATGTCTATGTTTTGGATTGGTTTTATTAAAATAGAAAAATATTTGTAGCAAAGTTTAGCGGCAAACAAAACAAGTCAGAATCAGGGCTTTTATTTTAAACTTTTTTGGGTAATGATTCTAGCAATGGCATTTGGATTGTTAGTTTTTTGCTTGACTTTTCAGGAACCTGTCTGTTTAATGGTTATGATTTAGTGCACTCCTTTAACACTTCTGATTCTGAGTCTTTAATTCCTTTCTGATTTTGTCCTCTTGTCCTATTTATTTCTTATTTCATAACAGTCTACAAAAGCAAATCAACAATGAAACACGAGAAGTAAAACTGCAATAAGCAAGATAACTACACAAATTGGAACAATTCCAATACCACACTTTGGTAAAGAAGAAAATGTTCAAAGTTGTGAATTTGGCTAGACTTCTCAAATGAGATGAGTTTGTTTAAAATTTGAGAGGTGCGAGTTCTGAAAGCATCTCACTATCTAATTGAGAACAGTGACATCTTATACTATTTCTGCTGTAGATGAAGACATAATCTGACAGCGTACTGGCGGCTAGAATGGACTACAAGGGAATGATGTCTTGTCCTGACACTGCAACATGATATAAAGCTCACAAATTTAATCAGTTCACTCTGAAGGGACATTTTTAGGTGGACTAATGGCTTTTTCTTGTATCTGGAAAACAATTTGCACTTCTTCTCACAATAAATGCTTTTCTTTACTACCCTCTAATTCCATTTAGACAGCTGCTGTAGCCTTTGCCTGCATGTATTCTATCTTGATAAGGGCAGAGGAATAGGAAATAAAAGCATGTGTTTTTTTTCTGAAGATGTTCCCAAAATGGAGTCACATAGTGGCACAACAACTAATGCTGCCACCTTATAGCTCTAGACAACATGGTTTGCTTTCTGGCCCTGCAATGGTATATGTCTGTGGTATATGGTGTAAGTCCCGTGAGACAAGACTTTGGCCATGAGATTTTTTTCAAGTCATGCTCTCCTCTCAACCATATTCAACCATGCACACGGCCCTCTCACCTCTCATTTGTGTGAATGCTTTTGACAGACACATTTTCTGCTCTCTCAGCTCTTATAAATTTAAATGTTTTTCTCACTTTAAGTTCGGAATTAAAGAAGACATATCCAAATCTTATTGAAGAATTTCATCACGAAGGGTTACCAACAGAAAAAATGAGTACACAGGCAATCCTAGCATTGAGAAATGATTAAGTCAAATGAATTAATGCCAAAAATGTCAATCGGTTACACAGCAAATTTGTTAAATGCATATCAATAGACTATGCTAAAACAGTTGGTGGTGATGGCAGGGAAGATGAAAACATCAACTTACAATATCCCGTAGAATATCTACAACCGTTAACATCATCCGGTCTTCCACCGTCCAAATTACTGCTGAAAGAAGGATGTATCGTAATGTTACTGCGTAATTTATGTCTGAGTGATGGGCTATGCAATAGGACAAGATTAGTTGTATTCAAAATTGGTCGGACAATTCTGACATGTAAAATTTTAACAGGCGACAAGAAAGGTAATGTAGTACATCTTCTGTGGATAGCATTAGACACCAAAGGAGGTCTTGATATGCCAATCGTATTAAAAACGTTAACCGTTTGCCGTTAGAATAGCTTTTGCAAAGACAATTAACAAATCACAGAGACAAACATTAAAAAAAAGTCGGTTTATTTATTAGAGAGAAAGAAACAAAATTCACTCACGGGCAGTTATATGTTGCGTTCTCACAATGAAAGTCCAAACACAGAATCAAAATTCAATGCGATATTGACAAAAAGTTAATTAAAAAATTGATTTTACTGAAGTTTTACAGTAAAAGTGTAAGTTTAAAAAGTATTTGCATGTTAATTTCAAATCCAAAGAGAATGAAATCGTATAACGCAACTAATAACCCTAATGCAACATGAAACATAATTTATTTTCAAATTATTATGTTTTACTATTTTTTAATATGGTTAATTACTCACTGTAATGTAAAATAGTTAGTTCTATTATGCATATGTAACAATTCCCATGAAAATAACAATTTGTTTAAATTGTACATCCGCGTCCCCATACATGAGTGGCTGAACCGCAAAGTGGGTAGCGCGTAGCGCCAGCCCAGGGGTTGGTGAGATAAGCAAGCAGGGGGCAAAGCCTCCTAGTTTTCTACATGTAGATGTGAGTTTTCTCTGGGTACTTTAGTTTCTTTTCATATCTCAAAGCAGTACATATTAGGATAATTGGGGTTTGTGACTGACCTGGAATGAGTAAAGATGGGTGTGTGCAAGAGGTGCCTTGTGATGGACTGGCATTTCTCTCCTAGTATTGTGAGGGGTTCAAAAATCTACCTCGTACTTTTAAGGATGCCACAATGGTGTTGGCAAACTGCACCAAACACCGAATATTTCTGCACAGCAAGACCATATTAGAATTGCTTGTTTGGCTGCTCATAACACAAAAATGTTTTAATTGTTTGGTCAAAATAAACCTATGGATATCACCATTATTGGCTGTTGATAATTCTTTTCCATATTCTGTTTCATCTTGGTGTAGCGCTGTCGTAATATGGCACGACTGCCTATGGCTATGGAATGAGGTTTTTCTCTCTTCTACTCAAATTAGGATTGAAAGTCAACAAGAAAGGGCGGCACGGTGGCGCAGTGGGTAGCGCTGCTGCCTCGCAGTTGGGACACCTGGGGACCTGGGTTCGCTTCCCGGGTCCTCCCTGCGTGGAGTTTGCATGTTCTCCCCGTGTCTGCGTGGGTTTCCTCCGGGCGCTCCGGTTTCCTCCCACAGTCCAAAGACATGCAGGTTAGGTGGATTGGTGATTCTAAATTGGCCCTAGTGTGTGCTTGGTGTGTGGGTGTGTTTGTGTGTGTCCTACGGTTGGTTGGCACCCTGCCCGGGATTGGTTCCGTGCCTTGTGCCCTGTGTTGGCTGGGATTGGCTCCAGCAGACCCCCGTGACCCTGTGTTCGGATTCAGCGGGTTGGATAATGGATGGATGGATGGAAGTCAACAAGAAATGGTCATGTCCTTGAAAGTCAAGGAAATACTAGTACTCAAGATACCAACCATGAAATCAACAACTGATGCACCTAGGACCACATCACTGGGCACATGACCAAGGAGTCACAGCTACAAGAACAATGAGAAGAGGGGCCAGGAGTTCACTTCCTATGGGGGAATAAGGGTACTCATTATGTGAAAGACTGGCTGTAGTCCTTGAAAAAGCAGAAGAACCCTTGGGAAATGTTGTTGGAACCTTACTAGAGCAAATCATGTCATAGAGAGGGATTTAAGAACTATTGTTGCAATGAAAAGAGGCAATGAAAATCTTACCTTATTTTAAATGTCTTTTGTTGTTGCACAAGTTCTCTCAGTGGTGGTTGGGGTGCCTCCTGGAGACCACAGTAGTAACAAAACACAAACTCAGACCATCATATGATTTTGAGGCAACTGTGGACAACAATTACAAGTTCTGAACTGATTGATTTCTTCCAAAGTACCATTGACCTCCAGAGAGATTTGTTGACTCTAGTTGGAGAAAACTAGAGTTTATGGATTGCTGGTTTATTTCTCCCATAATATATTAGTAAATTTTACTTCATTTGCTAAAATACTTCTTAAATTATTTGTTTCTATTCTGTCAAGACAAAATCTATTTATAATAATAATTATAATAATCTTTACATTTATATAGAGCTTTTCTCACTACTCAAAGCGCTTTTCAACCACCACTAATGTGTAGCATCCACCTGGATGATGTGATAGCAGCCATTTTTGAGCCAGTACACTCAAGAGTTGAAGAGGTGACAGAAATAGCCAATTAGAAACAGGGGATGATTATTGGGCCAGAATGGCTAGGCCGTGGTGGACAATTTAGCCTGGACATCAGGATACACCTTACTCTTTACGAAGGTGGCCCAGAGATCTTTGGTGGGTATTGGGATCCACAGGATAAGCTCCCCCTGCTGGCTTCACCAACACCTCTGATACTGGTTAGGCCCAAACATGTTTAGCTTCAGATAGATTACCTGTTCTGTGTTTTTAAATCTACTAATGTACATTAAAGCAGTTTTGGATTGCTAGTTCCAATTACCTTAAATTACAAATTTGCTTAAACCCTGACTTTGTTCATAAACTTTGTGTCATTATTTAAGAACAGATGTTACATTGCTTGTGGCTAACACCACTAAGACATCAATGACCCCAGATTCCTCATTTCTTTGGATTCAGCTTAGCCTCTACTTCAGAGTCACACAAACTCTACGAAGCTGTTCTTATCAGATTTATCAGCAGGGTTTCATAAAATGAGAGCATAACTGAAAATCAGGTAAACTTATTTGTGTTTTCTATTTAATAAAATTCAGTTTATTTGTCATGATGCCCAAGAGTGACTAGTGAGGAGCAAAGTGATTCTAGTTAATTGAATATGTAACACAATTTAGTGTTTTGCTTCACAAATAAAACATGCAAAACAAATCATTTCCAGCCACATGAAGAAGATGCAATTGATGGTCATTTATCTCTGGTGGAAAAAAAAAATCACCACACTCACTTCCTGTCACATGTAGACATCATATTGAGCCACCAGATAAATTCTTGTAGTATGATTCTCGCTTTGCCAGTTATAAAGACAATCTTAGTAATTGCAATCCTAAAGATACTTCAGAGACATGAAGTGTGCATATCCTCTACCTCTTCTTCAAGAATCAAGAAGCAAAAAAGGGCTGCTGTAAACATATTAGTGTGAATAGGACTTTAGGGAGGAATATTTGTTTCATAGCTTAAAAATACATAAACACCCCATAAACGTTTTAGTGATTTCTACATGTCAAAATTGTGAAATAAATTTTAGTGTCAGTGTTGATCTCCAATGAACATGGTGACCTCTCCTGTAAATCAATCAAGACTAACAGCCAAGGTGAAAGCCAAACATTCTCAGGCTTTCTTAGGTCTGACATCACGTTCCATTTTAATAACTTCAGCAGCCAAGCACCAGAGAGAATGACTTTAGATAGAACTTTATTTGTCCCAAGGGGAAATTTGACTTTTTCAGAAACTCAGATAGATAGATAGATAGATAGATAGATAGATAGATAGATAGATAGATAGATAGATAGATAGATAGATAGATAGATAGATAGATAGACTTAAAACACGCCAGAATGACTAAAAAAGGATGAAAATTAAAAAGAAAACACCTTCTGACTTGACAGTCCCAATCCCAGTGAGGTGTTATGCAGACATATTGCTGTTGGTATAAAGGAGCCCCCTTAGTGTTTCTTAACACACTTCTGCTGAATAATTCATTGACTGAAAGTCCTCAGTGTTAGTGTGTCACAGAGAGAATGTGCTACATTGTTCATAATGGCACTCAGATTTGTTTTAATTCTCGCCTTTGCTATTACATTCAGGGAGTACAGAAAGTGTCCCATTACTGAGCTTGCTTTTTAAATTAGTAAGTTGATTTGGTGGGCCATTTTCTTCAAATGATCTATTAGCCCAGCATAGAGAATCACACTAACCCTCATAGAGTTGTAGACGATGTGAAGGATCACTATACACATTAAAGGAGTGCAATCTCCTAAGAAAAAAAACAAAAAACCTGCTCTGCCTCTTCTTATACAGTTCCTCTGTGTTATGAGACCAGTCAAGCCTGTCATTAACGTGGACCCCCAAGTACTTGAAGAAGAGGACAACCTTGAATAGTGACCAGACATAGAGGATTTTGGTGCGGTGAAAGTCAGTAACCAGTTCCTTGGTTTTGCTGATGTTAAGTTGCAGACAATTAATTCTCTTTGCAACAAGAAACAATGTCCTCCACCCGACTCCTAAACTCTGTCTCATCCCCCTTATCAATAGATCCCATAAGTGCAGAATCATCTGAGAATTTCTGCAAGTGACAAGACCTGGTGCTATATTTGTAGTCTGGGATGTACAAAGTGAAGACAAAAGGAGACAGGACTCTTTCTTGCGTTGCTCACATCTGTATCAGAAACAGTCCTTGAGCCTTACGAACTGCAGTTTTCCTAATAGCTAGTCCATTATCCAGGACACCATAGGCTTATCTACCTGCATATACAGTGTCTGAGTTTACCCCTTAACAGGGATGGCTGTAATCAAAAAACACAATCCTCACAGTGCTGCCAGCTTTGTCCAGATGAGAATAAGCTTTGTGGAACAGACAGATAATTGCATCCTCCACTCCAATATTTGTCAAGTAGGCAAACTGCAGTGGGTCCAGGTGGTCTACCACAAGAGGACTCGTATAGTCTGGGATCAGCCCTACAATGTGGCACTGGTCTGTAGTCATTAGGTGAACACGTTCCTGTCTTCGTTTGAACAGGAATGATGCAGGATATTTCCCACAGGATCAGCTGTAAGTCATTTCATGTTTCTGAAAGTGTGCAATGGTAGTAGTACCATGTCGACGCTCACAATGGGATCATCCCAGATGTGGTGTGTGGGTCTCAGAATCTATTTCTGTACTAAGTAGCAGAGGCTTGCAGTGTAATTATCAAATTTGTGTGTCCTTGAGCTTTTGAACATATACTGTACAAGACTCTTGGCTTTCTAATCAACAAAGGATTTTATTCAGACTTCTGTCTAGTCGAGGTGGTACTGTGCCAAGTGTATCTTTAAATGACATGTGTGCACAGAAGTAGTGTGGTTTAAGTAGGCTTTAATTGAGCGCATCAGAGACTATCCGTTAAATAATGTGAGCACAGCACAAACATCTCTGATAATAATAATATCATGAGAAGAATAAATGGACTGGGAGATGCAAAATGTGCACAAGTAACATTGTCAGAAAATTTGCAGAAGAGACTGAGATGTCAAAGACTAAAGGGCAAAGCAGAAGTCAAAATGCAGGAACAACTGGATTTCAGATACCTAACACCAGGGGCCTACTTGGATTAAAATACAGCCAAGTGTTTTTGCAAGATTTGTAAAGTGTACCCTCCAAGAGACAACGAGTGACTGGAAAGCCTCCATATTTGAATGGAGCGTCTCGCAAACAATGAAATCAGGACATGAATATAAATGAACTTCAGGCTAAAAAAAACTTTAAACCATAAAAATGAAATGCTTAATGTAAAAAAAAAAAAACATGAACAGAATAAAATTATACATACGAAATGTCCTTAAACACTTCACAAGGAAAGGACCGCTGGGTTAGTAGTGGCACAGAAATGGGTGGTCATCTGTGTGAATGACAGGCTGATACTTTAATACATTTTTGGGTATGCCAACATTGGCTGTCCCCATTTACTTACAAAAGATAAACAAAAACCACGCACGATGGCGTTCAAAAAGGAAACAAAAGGCTGCCCCATAAAAATCGGGCGAGCTGAGTCAACACAATTAAAGCAGTTCTGAACAGGCCGTGGAGCTCCTCTCCTTACGTCGCTTGAACCAGAAGTGGTGACACTTGTATGGCCCAGGTACTGGAAGGGGTGGAGTCAGTTGCCCTCACTGGGCAGTTTCTCCGCATTGCGGAGAAAGAAGATGACAAGATAGTTAGCAGCAGTGCCCCCCTCGGCTCGGGGAGGTAGCACATACACTGGGAAGAAGTCGGAAGGTGACCCATGTGTGAGAAATTTATAAAAGAAAAATAAAGTGGCAGTTAAAGAACTCCAGTGATGACCTGTGTTATGATATGGGACACTTGAAATCATTGTTTCCTTCAGTTCTGTAACTGGTTATAGTTTTTTTTACTTTTTTTAATGGAGAATTTAGCTTTTCTGTCAGCTACCTTGTAAGGTGTGTTTACTTTAAAAAGTCCTTTTTTATTCTTGTTTCACCACATCGCCATTGTGAGGTCCCATAGTCATGGCACAAACATTTGTTGCTAGGAACATGGCATTGGAGGTCATGCAATATTGTGCCATGGATACAATGGTATAAAAGCTGCCACGCTGTTATCTGCACCAACCAAGATTCTAAAAGATAAAACCTTACACTTCGTGTAATTACTGCCTTCAAACATTTTCTCAATTTTCTGATCTCTGTTTTTGCCTTGTGTTTCGTTTGGCTTCCAGCCCTCTCAAATTTCCCTGCTTACCCTCTTTGATTACATTCCTCTCCTGTCCTGGTTTTATTTATTTCGAACTTTGCAGTTTGCCACTTCTGCAGTGCTAGAAGAACAGGCAGAAGCTGTTAAGATGTGTCTGTTTAAAGGTAGGGCCCGGTATTCTGAAACATTGTCAACCAAGAAGCTGGGCACTAGTTTTGAGCCATGATCTAAAGGAATGGCATCACAGTGCCTCACAAGCTGCTGAGAAACTGGTTCATTCCCCACCTTGGTATCCATCCACATCAAGTCGACATGCCTACCCATAATTCCCCATGGTTTTACTCCCATGTGTCAAAGATGTTCCCATCAGGCACTGTATCACAAAGTACGACTTTGCTCCGTGACAGACTGGCACTTTGTCTGATCGGGTGGCTTGGATAGGCTCAGGGTTCTCTGAAAGAAAATGTCCAACATCTTCATGGTTTACGCTGAAGTAATGAAGTGTTTGCCAAAGATGCTTGGCATCATATTTCGTATTGTCTTGAGGCAGCAGATACGCCTCATTCTAGCTGGAGAAAGTCTCACATGTTGTGAGACTGAAATATTATCTGTATTTAAGAAACAAGAAAACTATTTCCTGATTTTGTTTATTTTTGAATACCGAGAAAAAAGCCCACAGAATCATTTCTGTTTTAAAGAGTGGCAGAGCATTTAGAAAGCCAGCTGTGAATCTCAACAGTCATTCCTGTCCTGCTTTTTTAACAAATTCTAACATATTGGCCGCATCTTGCTGCTTCATATGCAGTCATTTTGACTCTCTCCTCCCCAGTCTGTATTTTTTTTTGTTATGTTAACTTAACGCTATGAAGTATTTAAGACCTGTAATGGAACAAATATACCAAAACTGTATAATTCATGCACCAATTCAATGAACCACAAAATCCAGTTTTGAGATATTATTACATTAAAGAGGATTGTTTTGTGTCTTGATTATAGTAACACCATCCATCCATCGTCTCCCGCTTATCCGAGGTCGGGTCGCGGGGGCAGCAGCTTGAGCAGAGATGCCCAGACTTCTCTCTCCCCGGCCACTTCTTCTAGCTCTTCCGGGAGAATCCCAAGGCGTTCCCAGGCCAGTCGAGAGACATAGTCCCTCCAGCGTGTCCTGGGTCTTCCCCGGGGCCTCCTCCCGGATAGACGTTCCCGGAACACCTCACCAGGGAGGCGTCCAGGAGGCATCCTGATCAGATGCCCGAGCCACCTCATCTGACTCCTCTCAATGCGGAGGAGCAGCGGCTCTACTCTGAGCCCCTCCCAGATGACTGAGCTTCTCACCCTATCTTTAAGGGAAAGCCCAGACACCCTGCGGAGGAAACTCATTTCAGTCGCTTGTATTCGCGATCTCGTTCTTTTGGTCACTACCCATAGCTCATGACCATAGGTGAGGGTAGGAACATAGATCGACTGGTAAATTGAGAGCTTCGCCTTGCGGCTCAGCTCCTTTTTCACCACGACAGACCGATGCAGAGCCCGCATTACTGCGGATGCCGCACCGATCCGCCTGTCGATCTCACGCTCCATTCTTCCCTCACTCGTGAACAAGACCCCGAGATACTTGAACTCCTCCACTTGGGGCAGGATCTCGCTACCAACCCTGAGAGGGCACTCCACCCTTTTCCGGCTGAGGACCATGGTCTCGGATTTGGAGGTGCTGATTCTCATCCCAGCCGCTTCACACTCGGCTGCGAACCATTCCAGAGAGAGCTGAAGATCACGACCTGATGAAGCAAACAGGACAACATCATCTGCAAAAAGCAGTGACCCAATCCTGAGCCCACCAAACCGGACCCCCTCAACGCCCTGGCTGCGCCTAGAAATTCTGTCCATAAAAGTTATGAACAGAATCGGTGACAAAGGGCAGCCCTGGCGGAGTCCAACTCTCACTGGAAACGGGTTCGACTTACTGCCGGCAATGCGGACCAAGCTCTGGCACCGATTGTACAGGGACCGAACAGCCCTTATCAGGGGGGCCGGTACCCCATACTCTCGGAGTACCCCCCACAGGATTCCCCGAGGGACACGGTCGAATGCCTTTTTCAAGTCCACAAAACACATGTAGACTGGTTGGGCAAACTCCCATGCACCCTCCAGGACCCTGCTAAGGGTATAGAGCTGGTCCATTGTTCCGCGACCAGGACGAAAACCACACTGTTCCTCCTGAATCCGAGGCTCGACTATCCGACGGACCCTCCTCTCCAGAACCCCCGAATAGACCTTTCCAGGGAGGCTGAGGAGTGTGATCCCTCTGTAGTTGGAACACACCCTCCGATCCCCCTTCTTAAAGAGGGCACTGTCCCTGATGTCCATGCGATGTTGCAGAGGCGTGTCAACAAAGACAGTCCTACAACATCCAGAGCCTTGAGGAACTCCGGGCGTATCTCATCCACCCCCAGGGCCCTGCCACCAAGGAGTTTTTTGACCACCTCGGTGACCTCAGTCCCAGAGATGGGGGAGCCCACCTCTGAGTCCCCAGGCTCTGCTTCCTCATTGGAAGGCATGTTAATGGGATTGAGGAGGTCTTCGAAGTACTCCCCCCACCGACCCACAACGTCCCGAGTCGAGGTCAGCAGTGCACCATCCCCACCATATACAGTGTTGATACTGCACTGCTTCCCCTTCCTGAGACGCCGGATGGTGGACCAGAATCTCCTCGAAGCCGTCCGAAAGTCGTTCTCCATAGCCTCCCCAAACTCCTCCCACGCCCGAGTTTTTGCCTCAGCAACCACCAAAGCCACATTCCGCTTGGCCTGCCGGTACCTATCAGCTGCCTCCAGGGTCCCACCGGACAAAAGGGTCCTGTAGGACTCCTTCTTCAGCTTGACGGCATCCTTCACCGCCGGTGTCCACCAACGGGTTCGGGGATTGCCGCCACGACAGGCACCGACCACCTTACGGCCACAGCTCCGGTCAGCTGCCTCAACAATAGAGGCACGGAACATGGCCCATTCGGACTCAATGTCCTCCACCTCCCTCGGGATGTGGTCGAAGTTCTGCCGGAGGTGGGAGTTGAAGCTACTTCTGACAGGGGGCTCTGCCAGACGTTCCCAGCAGACCCTCACAACACGTTTGGGCCTACCACGCCTGACCGGCATCCTCCCCCACCATCGAAGCCAACTCACCACCAGGTGGTGATCAGTTGACAGCTCCGCCCCTCTCTTCACCCGAGTGTCCAAGACATGTGGCCGCAAGTCCGACGACACGACCACAAAGTCGATCATCGAACTGAGGCCTAGGGTGTCCTGGTGCCAAGTGCACATATGAACACCCCTATGCTTGAACATGGTGTTCGTTATGGACAATCCGTGACGAGCACAGAAGTCCAATAACAAAACACCGCTCGGGTTCAGATCAGGGGGGCCATTCCTCCCAATCACGCCCTTCCAGGTCTCACTGTCATTGCCCACGTGAGCATTGAAGTCTCCCAGCAGAACGAGGGAGTCCCCAGAAGGTATGCCCTCTAGCACCCCCTCCAGGGACTCCAAAAAGGGTGGGTACTCTGAACTACTGTTCGGTGCATACGCACAAACAACAGTTAGGACCCGTCCCCCCACCCGAAGGCGAAGGGAGGCTACCCTCTCGTCTACCGGGGTAAACACCAATGAACAGGCTCCAAGTCGGGGGGCAATAAGTATACCCACACCAGCTCGCCGCCTCTCACCGGGGGCAACTCCAGAGTGGTACAGAGTCCAGCCCCTCTCAAAGAGATTGGTTCCAGAGTCCAAGCTGTGCGTCGAGGTGAGTCCGACTATATCTAGCCGGAACCTCTCAACTTCGCGCACTAGCTCAAGCTCCTTCCCCTTCAGAGAGGTGACATTCCACGTCCCAAGAGCCAGGTTCTGTAGCCGAGGATCGGACCGCCAAGGTCCCCGCCTTCGGTCACCACCCAACTCACACTGCACCCGACCTCCTTGGCCCCTCCCATAGGTGGTGAGCCCATGGGAAGGGGGACCCACGTTGCCTCTTCGGGCTGTGCCCGGCCGAGCCCCATGGGTGCAGGCCCGGCCACCAGGCCCTCGCCATCGAGCCCCACCTCCAGAGTGGGGCCCCGGTGACCCGCGTCCGGGCGAGGGAAAACGCCGTCCAAAATTGTTTTTCATCATAGGAGGTTTTGTTTAACCGCTCTTTGTCTCATCCCTCACCTAGGACCAGTTTGCCTTGGGTGGCCCTACTAGGGGCATAAAGCCCCAGACAACAGAGCTCCTAGGATCATTGGGACACGTAAACCCCTCCACCACGATAAGGTGGCGGTTAAAGGAGGGGTTATAGTAACACACCTTATAAAACTTTAAGAAGGTAGAACAGATGTGCCATTTCTGCTGATAGAAAGGAAACTGGATAAGTTTATTTTTTTTACTTAAAATTATTGCACACAGCACTAGCAATATTGTGGAAAAGCTGCTCTCCTAGTTTATTATGAATAGAGCAGTGTGGTGGCACAGCAGCCTCATAGTAAGGACTCAAGTGTTCAAATCCAGGAGCAACCCAAGCTTTTTTCCTGGTTAGTCTCCTGTCCAAATACTGAAAATGCTTAGGTTCAGGTGGAGAACCTGTTCTGAGGTGCTTGTGGTATGGCTGCCGGCTTTTATTGCAACTAGGGATTGTAGGCATAATCTGCCACCATTACATAACCACCAAAACCTGCCTGGCACTGTGTCTCCATCCCCGTTGCTGCACAGGTCAGGTTTCTAGTGAATGATGAATAGTGAATATAAAGAGGTTTGCAATGCTATTAACAGTTTAGGACTACATGCAACAATTTTAATACAATAAAGTTTGATAATGTACAATATGTAATTACTTTTTACCTTTCTAATGTTCCAGTTTCTCACCCAGGCAATGCCAGGTAACTCAACTGGTAATAATAATAATAATAAGTTGCATTTATAGAGCACCTTTCACAAACCCAAGGTCGCTTTACATACAGATTGGAAAAAAAAAGATCACACAGAAGACAAAAGTTTGTCGCAGAGGAAAGTTTTGAGTTGAGATTTAAAGGTGGAGAAAGAGGAGCAAACTCAGAGAGACTGAGGAAGAGAGTTCCAGAGTTGAGGGGGCCATAACACTGAAGGACCTGCCTCCCAGGGTGGAGAGTCTGGTGTGTGGGACTGTAAGGAGATTACTGCTTGAGGACCTGAGAGAGCGACAAGGAGTGTATGGAGGCAGGAGCTGACTGAGGTAGATGGGGGCATGGTTATATAGGGCTTTGAGGGTTAGAAGCAGAATCTTGAATTTAATCCTTGATGGAACCGGTAACCAGTGAAGCTGGGACAGAACAGGGGAGATGTGAGCAGAACGCTTTGTGTGGGTGAGGACTCTAGCTGTGGAGTTCTTAATGTACTGTAGCTTCTGTATAGATTTTGCAGGGAGGCAAATGAAGAGGGATCAACATTACAGTAATCAATATAGCCAGGTTTCCATCCAAGGAGTTTTTGCGAAAAAATATTTAGAGCTTCAAATTTTTTTACCGATATAGCTGATGGAAATGCTAATTATCGATAAAATGTTGTACATGTCGACATAATATTTTTCCGTTTAACTTTAGCGCATAAATTCCATATCGATACTTCAGATGTCGCAAAAACTACATTGGAAACACTTTTTCTCGGAAAAAAGGGCTTTAACGCAAATAAATGTGTTACATTTTCATCACGTGCAATCAAAACGAGAATGGCGGAGCGGTTCGCATGGTCTGATGAAGAGAGTTTTTTTTGATTAAATGTCGTTATTTTGTATTAATTCAAATTTCAGTTTTAATTAAAAACCTTAAGGGAAGCAGGTTACAGTACTAATTCAGTTGTTATTGCACTGAGAAGGGATGTTGAAAGGTAGGCTCACCTGTACAGATCCGATGCTGCAAACACAGCTGCATCATGGGCACTTCCAGGAGTGCCAACGCAAATGTCTCGTATCATGCACCTGTCATCAACAAGGGCCTGGAGAACAATAGATGGCCACCCTTTGCGATTAATGTAATCGCGGTAGCCTTCCGTCGGGGGAAGAATAGGCACATGCGTGCCATCCAGCGCACCGTAAATCTGTGGCACAAGATGCACCAAGGATTGCGGTATGCAATTTCATTGGCCTCCGCTACAGTCGGAAGTCTGATATAACGCCGCATTAATTTTTCTTTAATAGCGGTGCACACAGCATATACACATCGATGGACGGTAGTTTTACTAACCCCGAAAGTTTCTCCAACTACTCTATACTCGGCGCAGGTTGCCAGCTTGTAAAGGGCGATGGCAATCCGCTTTTGGGTTGGAACCGGTGGTCGGTGGCAACCTGTGATGGGCGCAACATCAGGACTGATGAATTCACACAACATCTCAAACGTCGGCCGTGTCATTCTAAAATGTTGCAGCCAGAGATTTTCTGTGAAGTGTCTCTCCACCACCTCCTCCCAGAAGGTCTTATTCCGTCGTCTCTCCCATACCCATGGGTTTCGTCGCACTGGGGTACTTTCTTCGAGCTCTAGGGCTATCAGACAAGCAACTGCTTCATTCTGCTGTCGTCTTTGGATATTATGTACAATTCCAATTATTTGTGAAACTGAAATAACAGTAAGCTGGCAAATTTCAAAAAACTGTCTGAATAATCTCTCCATTTCTTTGTTTCTTTGTGTAGTGGAGGGGGTGTAACGTGGAAAACAAAAGGTAGACAATTTGCGACATACACAAAATTATGTATGGAAACGGCTCAAGGGCAGATTTTTTTCGCGATACAACAAAACTTATGCGACAGTTTGTTTTGGGGGGGTGGGTGTTGGGGTGACGTCATCACGCACACAATTTTATCGATAAAAAGCCAGTTGGATGGAAACAGGCTGGAGACAGCAAATTTCGCACATTTTTTTTATGTATATTCTGTTTGTCGATAACAAAACGTCGCAAAAAACTGGATGGAAACTTAGCTTGTGAGACATTATGAAACAATGGACCAGAGTTTGAGTATCAATAAAGGACAAAAATGTACAGAGTCGAGCAATGTCAAGGGAGAATGGTGAAGTATGGTGGTGGCAGTGTGATGCTATGGGGTTGTTATACAGTTGCAGGGACTGGTAGACTAGTCAGGGTCAAGGGAAAACTGAAAAGAGCAAAGTAGAGAGATATCTTTAATGAAAGTCTGCTCCAGCCACAGTGCTCTGGACTTCAGACAGGGCCGAAGGCTGACCTTCCCACAAAGTATAGGACAGATATATCACAGATAAAAGACAGGAGTGGCTTATGGTCAACTCTGTAAATGTCCTTGAGTTTCCCAGCCAGAGTGCGGCCTTGAACGCAACTGAACATCTCTGGAGAGACTTGAAAAACAACTGCCCACTGACAGTCTTCATCCAACCAGACATGCCTTGAGAGGATCTGCAGAAAATACCTAAATCCATATGTGGAAGGATTGTTGCTTCATATCCAAAGAAGACCATAGTAATACACAAAAGCAACGAATGCAGTATCTCACACACTCACACACACACTCACACACTCTCAGCTTTTTCAAACACATTTTCTATGCCGGCAAAGAATTTCTAAATTTCAGGAGCAATAAAAACCTTTACACTGTATTGTAATATCATCGGGTTTCATACATATGTATTTATTTTTACGTGGAGATTTAATTTCAAACCTAGTTTTTACTTTAGGTTATGTTTTAAAGTTTTTGATGCACATCTTTGCTTTTATTTTTTACATAATGTCATTTTGTTCCTGTGTTGTCACATTTTCATTCTCATTATCACGACATTCAGATCTGTAATATTACTTGTATTTCCTGTATAAATATGGCAGCGCACAGCTTGTCCACTATTCCTCAGTGGATAAACCTTACGACAAATCTCTATAGTGTTAGTTCACTTATTTTGCTCGCATGCCCTACTGTTAGGCTTCTCTGTTTTTGGCTTCCATCTTTGTTCTTGCTCTTTGGTTTTGTTTGCTTAAGCTTATTAACCTCCCTCTACACCATTCCTGGCCTACTCTTTCAGCATGTTGATCCTCTCCTGGCTCTACCTTCTTGTTCACAACCACCCTTGGGCACTTCAGAAGTGTTTTTGACATGTATGCTGTTATGAACTTAGAGCTCCAAAGCACAAAGAGAATCTCACAGTTCTCCAAAATGCCTGTTAGGTGGGGTTTTATGATTATATCTAACTTGGGTTTAAGGGCAAACGCATGATCTTTATAAATTAAAAGGTTTATTTTCACAAAAATGCTCTGATGCAAGAAACATAACTCCACTTTGCAACAAAGGCAAAAGAAAACGCAATCTATTTGGTAAATTCAAGTCCTTTGAGTATCTCGCCGTTGTTATTCATGGAGATTTTCACGTTCTAGTATTATCCGTGTATAGACCTCCTAAATTTAACGCGTCTTTCTTCTTTGAGGAATTCTCTGACTTGGTGTCAATTATAATTACGAACTATGACACACTCTTAATAGTCGGCAACTTTAACTTTCATATAGATAATCAGTGTGACCAAAAAGTAAAAGAATTCATGAACCTCCTGGATTCTTTTGATTTGAGACAGCTCGTTAATCAGCCTACACATAAAGCAGGTCATACGTTAGACTTAGTAATTACTAAAGAACTAAAAGTTGATGTAAGGCAGGTCATTGATATTGGTCTATCAGACCATTTTCTTCTACTATTTAATGTAGAAATATTGATAGAAAACATTCATGAGAAGCATATTGCTAAAAAACGCTTCTTTGACTCATCAGCAGCTTTAAAACTTACAAACATTCTAAGCAATCAGTCCATTTATAGTGCCAACTATAATAGTGAGGATAATGTAAATAGTAAGGTGGAAAGATTTAATACTAAAGTGAGAGCTGCTGTTGACATAGTTGCACCTGAAAAGACAGTAAAAAAATCTTCTAGCATTGTTATACCATGGAAGACCCAAAGAGTGTCTGATTTAAAGAGAACATGCCATAGAGCTGAGCGTAAATGGAGGAAGACTAAACTAACTATCCACTATGAAATATTAAAAGTTAAAATAACAGAATACAATAACACAGTCCGTCTTGAGAGGCGCTGCTATTTCTCTAATATTATAAATAACAATGCTAGTAATCCCAGAGTCTTATTCTCGACAATTGATCGTTTGCTAAACCCAGGTAACTCAAAGAAATGCCTCCTAAGTACTTCCAGTAAAACCTGTGAGGCTATTGCTGTATTTTTCAATCAAAAATGAATGATATTAGAAATAACATAGTATATCTTCCCAACACTGAGGATCCTCTTAAACCCCAGTACTCCGTTACAAACAAATTAAATTCTTTCACCAGGATAGATTTACCTGATCTACATAAAATAATTTCTCAACTGAAACCCTCCACCTGTGTCCTTGACCCAATACCAACAAGTTTTTTCAAAGAACTATCGGGCGTGCTAATTTATAATATTCTTGACATAGCAAATTCGTCATTAGATACGGGGGTCTTCCCAGACTGTCTTAAGACTGCTGTAGTTAAACCCCTGCTGAAGAAAAATAATCTTGACCCCTCTGCTCTTGAAAATTTTAGACCCATCTCTAACCTGCCTTTCTTAAGTAAAATTCTAGAGAAGGCAGTCATCCATCCATCCATTTTCCAACCCGCTGAATCCGAACACAGGGTCACGGGGGTCTGCTGGAGCCAATCCCAGCCAACACAGGGCACAAGGCAGGAACCAATCCCGGGCAGGGTGCCAACCCACCGCAGGAAGGCAGTCATTATGCAGTTAAATGAGCACCTCAATAAACATGCTATTCTTGATAAATTTCAGTCAGGTTTCAGAACAAATCACAGCACAGAAACTGCACTCGTTAAAATAGTGAATGACTTGTGGGTAAATGCAGACAGAGGCCATTTATCTGTTCTCATCCTTCTAGATCTGAGTGCCGCATTTGACACCATTGATCATAATATTCTTAGAAATCGCCTTAGTCAATGGGTGGGCCTCTCTGGCAGTGTCTTAAATTGGTTTGAATCCTACCTGGCAGGGAGAAAATTCTTTGTTAGTTGTGGTAATTACAACTCAAAGACACATGATATTCTATATGGTGTTCCACAAGGCTCTATCCTGGGTCCGCTGCTTTTCTCAATCTACATGCTTCCATTAGGTCAGATTATCTCAGGGCACAACGTGAGCTACCACAGCTATGCTGATGACACACAGCTGTATTTATCAATAGCACATGATGACCCCGATTCTCTTGATTCACTAACACAATGTCTTACTTGTATTTCTGAATGGATGAATAGTAATTTTCTAAAGCTAAATAAAGAGAAAAATGAAATTTTAGTGATTGGCAATAATTGATACAATGAGGCTATTAGAAATAAACTTGATGCATTAGGATTAAAAGTCAAGACGGAGGTAAAAAGCTTAGGGGTAACTGTTGACTGTAATCTGAATTTTAAATCGCATATTCATCAGACCACTACTTTCTATAAACACGGTATTTACTGAAAGGACAGAAGATACTGTATCTGAATTAAATACAGAATAGATGTTTGAGTTCTATTTAATAATGTTGCCATATAAGAATTTGCCTGGCAGGGAAGAGATTGCCACAGTAAAGGATGAGGGATGGTTGCAATGTGGATCTCCAGGAGAATAAGAAACCTCAGCATTTCTTAGCCTGCCTATGTAGGAAGACATGGACTGTCAAGGGACTTGATTTCCTTTACACATGAATGGTGCCCTCTCCGTAAAGAGTGAGACAGACAGGCAGGTAGCGAGTACAAATCTCCTGGGAGGGCAGGGGGTAGCACTAGAAAATCCACTGGATTTTCTAAACATGACAGCAGGCAGACAAGAAGTTGACTTGGAGACTTGTTTCTTCTAATGACCACTCAGGGATCACCATGAACACCATATACAGCAATTTACTGCACAGTTGAATCAAAAAACAGAGAAGTCTGATGCTTCAAGAAAATAAAAATATTTACTTCTTTACTACCACATCTGATGTAGTCTGCACAGTGTGCTGTTAATGTTACGATGACAAGAGTATTCCATTGTAACAAAACCCAACCCTGGCATGGCTAAACAGAAGCCTACCTCCACCATTAGGTACAAGCAAGTGGCTTAGAAAGCCTCATTACCATCAAACAGCTAAGGATGCCACTGGTCGGTAAATAGGCCAAAATTTACCAAATAAAAGTGGAACAGAAATAGATTATGAGATTATGAATACAATCACTAGCTCCATAAAAACAGTTTTCTGTTATACTTTGGTTTTGCTTCATTTTAATTTAATGGGATTTAACAAAATCATAAAACGTGGGGAACTGAAACGCTGACTAGAAGTATAAAAATAGGGGGCAGGATTCTCTGATGCATGGCCTGACTGGATTTACCATTTTTGGGGCCAATAAATCAAGAAGTTTAAAACCACCAAATGCATCATGTCTCTAGACACAGTGAAGGACATGGTGAAGAAGGCAATGATGAATATGTGCCGACTGTTTGAGACACCAGCAGAATTTAAATGGAAAAGGAATCAGGAGAGGAATTGTAACTGATAAATCCGAAAACCTCTAACCAAGGCTCAATACTTGTGACAAAAATCAGTCAAATAAGAGAAGGCAACCATTTGAAAACCCATAAGCACACATGCGACCAGAGCCAAAGCGTTGATCTTAAATGGTATTCAAAAAGCAGAGGTGGAGTTCTCTGACCAGAAATAATTCAAAACAACAAAGGAATTTAAAAAGTTTTAAGATTTGCCTTGAATGCAATCAAGGACAATCAGGAAGGACACAATGTAACGCTCATAGTCTTGACCTGAATTTATTACATATCACTTGATTCTGGTTGACCCAGCCTAGCAACGGCATAGCAGCCATCCATAAATCCTTCATTCATACAGTATATATATATATATATATATATATATATATATATATATACATATACACACACACTAGGGGGCTCTGCCCCTGCTCGCTTCGCTCACCCACTCCTGGGTTTGGTTTACTGGATGTACAATTTAAAGAGATTGTTATTATCATGGGAATTGTTACATATGCACTATTTTCACTTTTACTTTAAAACTTTTGTAAAAACATGGGGCATGGTTAAATCTCTTTCTCACAGGACGTATAACGCTGCTCACGTTGTGAAAGGCGGGCAGCTGAACACACAGTATGGAGAGAAGTTTGGATCATCTGCTGGCTTGCTGCTGCTGGCGAGCTGCGTGTTGTTTGTCGTGCTGCGCATCGATCATTTAAACGCCTGCCACTCGCATTGTGAGGGGGGGAGAGGGGTTCTGACCGCACGCTAAGGTGATGCGGTCGGATCATCTGCTGTTGTGTTGCTTCTGGCAAGTTGCATGTTATGCTTGTCTCGCTGCGAGTCGATCATTTCAAAGCCTGTACACAGTCCTTTTGCGGCTTTGCGTCTCTGCCGCTTGCATTGTGAACGGAAAGAGGGGCTGAACACACGCTAAGGAGAAGCAGTCGGATCATCTGATGTCTTGCTGATGCTGGTGAGCTGCGTGTTCTGCTTGTCGTTGTTTTTTAAGAGTTGGGAGCACATGAAGTATATCTGCCAAAAGCATTCCAACAACTGCTAGGTTAGATGTCCATGAACTTGTTTTAAATGTTGTCTCACTGCCTTGTCTTGTGTGATGTTAAAGTGTCTCTCACAGGACGTCAAATTGTCTTCCGAGAAGATCATGTCTCGTCTCCCACCCAAGATTTTTTTTTATAATAGATATAAGTATGTGTATATTGTATTATATATATATATATATATATATACTAGCAAAATACCCGCGCTTCGCAGCGGAGAAGTAGTATGTTAAAGAGGTTATGTAAACATATATATACATATACATATATACATATATATATATACATATACACATATCTTTGGTTTCCTCCCACAGTCTAAAGACATGCAGGTTAGGTGCATTGGCGATTCTAAATTGTCTCTGGTGTGTGGGTGTGTGCGCCCTGCGGTGGGCTGGCACCTTGCCCGGGGTTTGTTTCCTGCCTTGTGCTGGCAGGGATTGGCTCATGTATTTAGGATATAGCGGGTTGGATAATGGATGGATGGACATTTGTATGCATAGCCCCATTTGCCCGTTTTTGTTTTTTTTCATTCTTCAGTAATATTTAAGCAAACCCGGAGCTTGTCAGTTCAAATCGTGGTACTGACACCACTGTGTGACCCTGAGGAAGTCACTTCACCTGCCTATGCTGCAAAAAACCAAAGTAATGTAACAAATTGTACCTCAGATGTTGCAAGTTGCTGGAATAAAGGCATAAGTCAAAAAGATAAATATGTATTATACACATAGGAACTATTCATTTATTTTCAGTTAAGTCATCTGCAGCAAACCTTTATAAATGAGGGTTTCTCCTTTTTAGATAGTGCAAACTGTTTCTTCTTCATTGAGGTTTTCTCTTGGAGAGCTTTTTTCATTTCATTGAAAAATTAAAGCAGCAGCTGCCAAAATATGTAGCTTTCTTATTAATTTTTCAACATTGTGTAAAATAACTTTATAAAGTAACATAAAAGGTTTAAATACTCGTTATCCTTTTACACTAAAATATTACTAATGAGATACAAAAAAAGTAAAATGCATATGTTGTTTTTCTTTAAGGAGATTAAATATTACTGAAGAAAAAAAAAAACTTAAACAACCAAATGGGGCTATGCATACGAACTTAAAAGGTTTAAATAAAACAGAAATATATACCTTTATTTTTACTTCCTTAACTTGTGGAGGGTGTATCTTGTAGCAAAGCCCTAAGTTTTTTTCATGAAAGCCCATTTCAGTCAATAAGTCTTAAAAAGAGGTGTAAAGATATTGACAATAAGCTACGCAAACCCACCAAGACATGCAATCGTTTAAATCAAGGTGCGAGTCGAAAAACACCATCCGATACTATTAGTTAACGATTAACACATTTCTATATGTATTGTAAGCATACAATACAACTGATAATATGTTGCGCTTATTTATCTGGTGTACCGACATTTTTGCGCGTTTAACGGCTGAAATCTAACGTGGTTTGTGCCCTTCAGAATGAAAACAGCATTTACCTTTTTAATAAAAAGCGAGCTTTTAAGCCTGAGAAATCACTCCGTAAATGCACACGTTTAATTCTTGATCACTTCAAACAACTGAACTATCCAGAACATTTCAGGCATACATCCAGCATTCAAACTATGTATAAAAAGCACAACTGTTAAAGGAATTCAGCATTTCTTAATTGAAAATGTTCCTTTAATCCTCAACATGTCTCAGTGAGTCGTTCTGGTGGTTTTACTTGACATTTTGATATTCTGGTTAATTGTGTTTGCAGTTGAGATGTTCTTTCCTGATTTATACTTGTTTTCTCATTAATATTTGTTTCGCTGGTGTTAGTGTTCTGATTAGAGGTTATTGGTCCTTTGATGTCTTGACGGTTTATTCTTAGAACAGCTTCTATTACGCAATTCCGTCACATACTGCTCTATTGTTTCTCCGCTTTTCTGGAAACATGTAAAAAAACTTGTGCCGCTCAAACGTCACATTGCGCTTTGGGTTGCAATACGTTTTGAATTTTTCAACTATTTTGTTCAATTTCATATTGTCTCCATCTTCTTCAAACTGAAAATTGTTATACACCTCTATCGCCTCTTCACCAATTACATGTAGAAGCATAGACGCTTTCATTTTTTCACTTTTCCTATCTGCTTCAATCGCAGCAAGATACAACTCGAATCTCTGTTTAAATCCTTTCCAATTTTCAGCTACATTTCCCTTTAACTGGAGATTTGGTGGGGGCTGTAATCCTAACATATTTGTTTTTCTCTTTTGCTAGAACGTCTTAGCGCTTTCTGATCACGTTTTCGGGTTACTAACAGACACGCGACTCGTTCAAAAGCTGAACCTCTTCTTCACATTCCGCTTCCAATCCGCCACTTCTGACACCATGTAGTGATCTTGTTAGGTTCGTAGTTTAATCAATACACACGATTGAAAGATATAATAACTTTTTAATAGACAGACTTTAGAGATATTTACTGTACAAGTTACTAATCGTTCTTTAGTTCACGCCCATTCTCCTACTTGCATCGGCATTCACAGGCATTACTAATCATTCTGTACGTATCCCTTAATAGACCTTACTAATCAACTATCATTACAAAATCCAATGTGGTTTGTGCCCTTCAGAATGAAAACAGTTAGCATTTACCGTTTTAATAAAAGGCGAGCTTTTAAACCTGAGAAATCACCCCGTAAATGCACACGTTTAATTGCACATGTGTTAATATGCATGCTTACACAGTATTAAAAGACACTCAAAAATTAACGTCATTTACCTTTGTTCTCGCGTTTGATAAAAGGCGAGCTTTTAAGCCTGAGAAATCACCCCGTAAATGCACACGTTTAATTGCACGTTTTAATATGTATGCTTACACAGTATTAAAAGACACTCAAAAATTAACGTCATTTACCTTCGTTCCCGCGTTTGACTCGTGCTGTAAATCTCTTCCTTGTTTTTAGTTCAAGTGATTACGTAGGAGGTGTGATGACGCAATACGTGACTCCGCCTCCTCCATTAGAGTATATGGACAAAAAACAGGTTCCAGTTAGACCATTACACGTAGAATTTCGAAATGAAACCTGCTTAACTTTTGTAAGTAAGCTGTAAGGAATGAGCCTGCCAAATTTCAGCCTTCCACCTACACGGGAAGTTGGAGAATTAGTGATGAGTCAGTCAGTCAGTCAGTGAGGGCTTTGCCTTTTATTAATTATATATATATATATATATATATATATATATATACACATACACATATACACACATTGAGGTGGCCAAACACTGGTTCAAGCAAAGCCGGAACAACTCAAAAAGGTTTGGGACTCCAGCTGGGTAGTCCCTTTTAATTCCTTCAAATTTCGCAAACTTAAACAGGTGCCGTCTTGTAATACTTAACATAAGGCAAGCAAGAACAAAATCAAAACTACTATAGCGCTTGGTAACAGCAAACAAAACAACACAAAGTATTCTCAGAGCTTTCACTCTCCAGAACTGGTCTCATCAAGATAAGTTGACTTAGTGGAGGTCTTTTTATAATGGGGGGACTGGAAGGGGTGGTGCTAGTTTCCTTCACTGGGGAACACACATGCGTGACAGCACATGTACACACATACATACATATATACAGTACATACATATATATATATATATATATATACATACAGTCATGGCCGAAATAATCGTCACCCCTGGAATTTTCCCAGAAAATGCACCATTTCTCCCAGAAAATTATTGCAAATGTTTTTGTATATACATGTTTATTTCCTTTATGTGCATTGGAACAACACAAAAAAGCAGAGAAAAAATTCCAAATCTGACATCATGTCACACAGAACTCCAAAAATGGGCCGGACAAAATTATTGGCACCCTTTCAAAATTGTGGGTAAATCATTTTATTTCAAGCATATGATGCTTGTTTGAACTCACCTGTGGCAAGAAACAGGTGCTGGCAATATAGCAAACACACCTGAAGCCAGTTAAAATGGAGAAAAGTTGACTCAACCTTTCTGTTGTTTGTCTGAGTGTGCCACACTAAGCATGGAGAACAGAAAGAAGAGCAGAGAATTGTCTGAGGACTTGAGAACAAAAATTGTGGAAAAATATCAACAGCCTCAAGGCTACAAGTTCATCTCCAGAAATCTTCATGTTCCTTTGTCCACTGTGCGCAATATAATCAAGAAGTTCACAACACATGGCAATGTAGCTAATCTCCCTGGACGAGGACAGAAGAGAAAAATTTATAAACGACTGCAATGGAGGACAGTCCGAATGGTGGATAAACAGTCTCAATCAACTTCAAATCATATTCAAGCTGTTCTGCAGACTCAGGGTGCAACAGTGTCAGCTCGAACTATTCGTCGACATCTGAACGAAATGAAACGCTATGGCAGGAGAGCCAGGAGGACCTCACTGTCGACACAGAAACATAAAAAAGCCAGACTGGAGTTTGCCAAAATGTACTTGAGGAAGCCAAAAATCCTTCTGGGCAAACGTCTTGTGGACAGATGAGACCAAGGTAGAGCTTTTTGGTAAAGCTCATCATTCTACTGTTTACAAAAAATGGAATGAGGCCTATGAAGAAAAGAACACAGTACCTACAGTCAAACATGGTGGAGATTCTAAGATGTTTTGGGGATGTTTTGCTGCCTCTGGCACTGGATGCCTTGACTGTATGCAAGGCATCATGAAATCTGAAGACTACCAAAAGATATTGGGGCGCAATGTAGGGCCCAGTGTCAGAAAGCTGAGTCTGCGTCAGAGGTCATGGGTGTTCCAGCAGGACAATGACCCCAAACATACCTGTAAAAGCACCCAGAAATGGTTGAAGACAAAGCGCTGGAGAGTTCTGAAGTGTCCAGCAATGAGTCCGGATCTAAATCCGATGGAACACTTACAGAGAGATCTCAAAATTGTTGTTGGGAGAAGGCGCCCTTCAAATCTGAGAGACCTTGAGCAGTTTGCAAAGGAAGAGTGGTCGGAAATTCCAGTTGAGAGGTGTAACAAGCTTGTTGATGGTTATAGTAAGCACTTGATTTCAGTTATTTTTTCCAAAGGGCGTGCAACCAAATATTAAGATGAGGGTGCCAATAATTTTGTCCAGCTCGATTTTTGAGTTTTGTGTGACATGATGTCAGATTTTTTCTCTGTTTTTTTGTGTTTTTCCAATGCACATAAAGGAAATAAACATGTATACCAAAACATTTGTAATTGCAACAATTTTCTGGGAGAAATGGTGCATTTTGTGGGAAAATTCCAGGGGTGTCGATAATTTCGGCCATCACTGTATATATATATATTATATATATATATATATATATATATATACACATACACACACATACTGTACATATACATACATACATACATATATACACATACATACAGTGCATCCAGAAAGTATTCACAGCGCATCACTTTTTCCACCTTTTGTTATGTTACAGCCTTATTCCAAAATGGATTCAATTCATTTTTTCCTCAGAATTCTACACATAACACCCCATAATGACAACGTGAAAAAAGTTTACTTGAGGTTTTTGTAAATTTATTAAAAATAAAAAAACTGAGAAATCACATGTACATAAGTATTCACAGCCTTTGCTCAATACTTTGTCGATGCACCTTTGGCAGCAATTACAGCCTCAAGTCTTGTTGAATATGATGCCACAAGCTTGGCACACCTATCCTTGGCCAGTTTCGCCCATTTCTCTTTGCAGCACCTCTCAAGCTCCATCAGGTTGGATGGGAAGCGTCGGTGCACAGCCATTTTAAGATCTCTCCAGAGATCTGCCATTTGCCTTTTACTAAGGAGTGGCTTCCGTCTGGCCACTCTACCATACAGGCCTGATTGGTGGATTGCTGCAGAGATGGTTGTCCTTCTGGAAGGTTCTCCTCTCTCCACAGAGGACCTCTGGAGCTCTGACAGAGTGACCATTGGGTTCTTGGTCACCTCCCTAACTAAGGCCCTTTTGCCCCGATCACTCAGTTTAGATGGCCGGCCAACTCTAGGAAGAGTCCTGGTGGTTTCGAACTTCTTCCACTTACTGATGATGGAGGCCACTGTGGTCATTGGGACCTTCAAAGCAGCAGAAATTTTTCTGTAACCTTCCCCAGATATGTGTCCCTTGAGACAATCCTGTCTCGGAGGTCTACAGACAATTCCTTTGACTTCATGCTTGGTTTGTGCTCTGACATGAACTGTCAACTGTGGGACCTTATATAGACAGGTGTGTGCCTTTCCAAATCATGTCTAACCAACTGAATTTACCACAGGTGGACTCCAATGAAGCTGCAGAAACATCTCAAGGATGATCAGGGGAAACAGGATGCACCTGAGCTCAGTTTTGAGCTTCATGGCAAAGGCTGTGAATACTTATGTACATGTGCTTTCTTAATTTTTTTATTTTAAATAAATTTGCAAAAATCTCAAGTAAACTTTTTTCACGTTGTCATTATGGGGTGTTGTGTGTAGAATTCTGAGGAAAAAAATGAATTTAATCCATCTTGGAAAAAGGCTGTAAAATAACAAAATATGGAAAAAGTGATGCGCTGTGAATACTTTCCGGATGCACTGTATCACCTATGTCCATATATTCAGTCTCTATTCGCCTTTTCGTTATTTCTCTGAGTAATAATTTCTCTTTCTTTGCACTAATGTGATGTTTACTGTCTTTGTTTTTGACACTGCATGTGTTTCACGCCTATGTTTTTTTTTTTTTTGAGGCTTTTGAATTCCAGTTTTCATTATCTCTAACCTGTTCTGCACATGTTTGGCCCCCTTGTTTTTTTAACCTTTTTATGACGTTTTACTTTGTTTTCTATTTCTGACCTCGCTTTGTCCTGCTATTTTTTCAAGTACATCTGGTCTGTGATGATTACTTTCCCTTTTTTTGAGTAATAATTTCCTTTTGTTTGTGCTAATGCGATCTTTACTATCTTTTTTTGATATTGTAGCGACCTCTGCGTCCGGCTTGAAAAGAGAAGAAAAAAAAACCAAAAACAGACATATAGTAAAGTCTCACAAAAGTTTTACTTGAATAATCAAGAAAAAGAACGCCGACTTCATAACCCCAAACACAACCTTCTAGCACCCTCTCCAACCCCCGCCTACCATCCTGGGAAACACTGCATCAATCAATACCCCGCGCTGTCAGTCTTCCGTGCTGTACTCCGCCCTCCCTCAATCAACCCTAACAGTCACTCCAAAAAAAAAAAAAAAAAGGCTTCAACCTGGAAGGGACGCTAGAATACTTGCGAATTTTCCTGCTTGCATATTCTTTACCTTTCTCTGCATGTGTATTGCGCCATCTTTTTTGAATGTCTTTATGAAGTTATACTTTGTCTTTTAATTCTGAGCCTGATTGGACGTGCTTTTTTTTCAATTCCACTTGTTCCGGGCTGATTATTATTTTCCTTATTTTCTGAATTTGCACCTAATTATTTTTTTTCTTTTTTGCATTTTTTTCTCTCCAACGATTTTGAGTCTCTTTTCTTCACGCTGCTCTTTCTTCTTCGCTTAGTCATTGATGTTTCATCTATAACGTATTGTCCTTACACGCTTTATATGCGCTGAGAGCCCAGGATCTGTGTTTGCTCAAAGCCTTGACACGACTGAGTGTTTTGCTGCCCGTGGTCTTATTTGATAATGGTTGTAAGTAGGGGGTGTCTTGCAAGAATCTCATGTTCTACGTCCCCACGAGACAGTCCTGAGTCAATCTCTTGGCACAAAGTCTCATGTTTAAGGTCCCTGCGAGATGAAAGAGATTGGCCATGGGGCGTCTCGGACCTTAAACATGAGACTTTGTGACAAGAGATTGACTCAGGACTGTTTTAAGTGTCTTCCGTGATCTTCACGTGAAGATCACGTCTTGTCTCCCTAGTCCCCAGGATGTTTTTTATAATAGAGAGATGGGATTAGACTAGGAGAAAAACAATCCAATATTTAAAAGCTAAATTTTGACCTTAAATAAAATATTCTTTTATTTTTCTTGTCATCATTTTGTTGAACAGTCTGTATTAAAATTGACTAAAGCATCAGAATTAAAAGCTTTTAAAAACAACTAAATATTTCAATTAAGGTTGAAATCCGTTTTTTTTTTTTTTTTTTTTTACACCATGAAAGGTTGGGAGACAAAGTCAGAGAGATGAGATTGCGTTGGTTTGGACATGTGCAGAGGAGAGATGCTGGGTATATTGGGAGAAGGATGTTAATAATAGAGCTGCTAGGCAAGAGGAAACCCTAAGAGAAGGTTTATGGATGTGGTGAGAGAGGACATGCAGGTGACGGGTGTAACAGAGCAAGATGGAGAGGACAGGAAGATATGGAAGAGGATTCGCTGTGTCAACCCCTAACGGGAGCAGCCGAAAGAAGAAGTCTCTATACTTTCATTTGTATTGCATGAGTATGAACTGTGGAAATGCAACGGCAAATTTAGAACACATGGAAGGTGCAGAGCAAATGTGCCATCTCCGCTCTCTCTCGCCGTTATAAATGTAACGTTCTTTCGTAGCCAAATATGTACATTACCTATGTCTGTGTAAAGAATACTGATGAGATATGAAACATAACCAGTTGTCAACGTGCATGACGCCAACTGAACAGTGAATAAGCTATTTGTAAATCTGACTCTGAAGGAGTCAGTGCCTCACCAGCCATGAATCTCACCACACGTCACTGACAGAAAGCACTTTCATTCATTTTATACACAACTAATATGTGATGCTCAAATGTGTCTCACTAATGTTATTGCGAGGTGGCACAACTGAATTTACAATTACTTTATCAAATGGTGGTAGGAGAAGCAGACTTGTGGGTAATGCTGTGTGTGATGGTTGGCTTCTTGGTACGCAAGTAGGTTTAGTACATTACAAAAAACTTGTATAGTCTCTCTTTCATGTAACAGTGGGTACACATGATCAATGATAGAACGCATTATTGTTTCAATATGTTTAGATGGCAGTATTTAGACTCGTCCGGAAGCATACAAGGGTACAGCCCCACAAAGATTTGCCTCATTGTGATGGCTTGTGCAATACCATACAACATAGCACAGAAACGGAATACCTCTGCCACCTGAAAATGACCTGGACTCTGCGCCTCAAGAAACCAACTCAGTGGCAATTCTGAGACATTTGGATTTTGTAAGTCAAATGCAAAGAGAATAACATATGCATTGCAACATGACTTAAACCTGTAAATTCTTACAAGTTCATTAAGAATGTTCTTAATGTGCCATATTTCTGTGTCAATTCATGCAGTCAACTGGCAGCAGTCTGGGCAACGCACTCTGCTTCTCCCACTCTCGGATTTTTCTTTTATTTGTGACTAGCACATAGAGACAAGCAAAACAATGGTAATATCAGTTGGTAAAATCCCCAGTTCACACTGACTGAAATTTCATTTTGTGTTCTTCCATGTTTAGCATTACCACCAGCAAAATTTAAGTACAGAATCGAAGCATGGCTTTTTTTTACTGTACTTCTCATCAGCACAGTATAGTCCCACCATAACATTTCCTAATTTATATTGTAGTTTTCTTTCTTTCTTTTTTTTTTTTTTAAATAACTGAGCTTTGCCTAGCAAGAAAACATTCTGAAATATCTGACCTTCCGATTTGGATTCTTGTAATTCAGTGTCTCCTTGCCTTGTGTTTATTACTTATGTTCCACTTGTGTCACTTCAGCAGGAATCTCCTCAATACTGAAGATTGCTTGGGTCATCAAGACATTTCTACATCTTCCTTCAAAGGGTTCACAACTTTATTGCTTCAATCAAAAAATACAGAATAGCATTAATATAAATTTAAAACAGTAATAATCCAGGCTGAGATGCCTGAGGGACTCTCATGTAGATGACACTGCAGGATGACAATTGTCCTGTCTGCACTTTCTGAATATCTACATGTATTATTCATATTGCAAAATTAGCCCAATGATTGTAGCAATATTGAAAGCTCACAGTAACCCAGTTGCAGACATGTTTCACATTTAAAAGTAAACATTTTAATTAGGGAATACGTCTCTCTTGTATATTTTTTTCAATTACAGTACACCCCCAAAATTTGCAGGGATTACGTTCCTAGAGCACCCGCGAATTGTGAAAGACCGCGACTTTTGGATGTGGTTAAAAAAAAGCCTTTTAAATGCCTATTTTTATAGTTTCAATCCTAAATACAGCACGTCCACAAAGCACTTTAATTTCATTGCAAACTCAGCTTAATACATTACCTAATAAATTACCTTAATACATTACCTAAAAACAGAATGTAAAGGTAAACCCGTCTACTGTACAGTACTGTACTGTTATGTCTCTCGCATTGCTAGAATGTAAAATACTGATGTTACCGTTATACATACTGTAATTAATGCAAGCGCATTTTCTTTGGTATGTGCTGTCATTTTCTTTTTTATAAGTAAATGCATAATAATTTCATTTAATTAAAATACAGTAAAATATACAGGTACTCACCAATGATGAATGATATTGATGATGATGAAGAAGCTTTAAAACTTTAGTGGATTTAAAACTCCTCGGGTGGCACCTCTTCTTCCAGCGCTTCAGGAGTCGTCGTATCTTTGGATAGGTCTTCTTCTGGTGGGGTTTTGTGCTGGCTTTTCTTTATAGGTTTCAGGAACATTGTGATGGGAAGTTGCTACATTGTCTCCTGTAGCGAACTGCTGGTACAATTTCCATGCTTTCTCACGGATGATGTTACCGTCTTCCTGCAGTCGGTGATCCACAGTGCCAAGGCAGGTTCCATCCTGACGATATTTTTATTCCTTACGGTCTTTTCCTTTTTGGCACTATCACAGAAACTTACAGATACGGTACTCCAGATCGCTGCTTCGTTCTTCTTTATGTAGCAAAACGGTGCTTTCATTAATGCCATAGTGGCGCGCTACTGCAGCATAACTTTTTAGTTCCCGAGGAAAATCAACCTTCTCCTGGAGTGTTTAAACTTCTGGCGCATAGGCTCAGTTCCAGAAGCCTTAGAAGGTGCAGAGCGGTTCGATGACATCGTGTGCGTTTAAAAATAACAAAACAATAACAAAATGGAAAACACAAGGACATTCAGCTGGAGACGCGTCACAAAGCAGCAGTCAATCATCAGCAAGGAGAAATGAATAACCCTCTTGGATTGGCTACTTTCACCATCCCAAACCTTGTTTCCCTCAGCGGTTGCTTCCTGTTCTCTCTACAGCACAGTATTGCCATGAAAAAAGCCATAACAAATTGCAGAGGATATGTGCGCTTTCCGCTAACAATTAATAGTTAGGTTCTAAGAAAAAATCCGCGAGCGACTGAGTCTGCAAACCCTGAACAGCGACTTTGCAGGGGTCTACTGTATTTTTGTTTTCACTTCACTTAACCTCCTTAGCATTATTTTTTCCCCTGAAAAAAAGAGTCAAAATTTTTTTTTTTTTTTTTAAAACAGAAAATGTTATTATATGAAATTGAAACATGTAAATATCAAAACATCAACATAAATACAGTAGGAAAGGTATGTCTAGTGTCCAGTGCTGTACTGATGCAGATTTAGTACAGGTCATTCGTATGCCATGCCTTCAAACAGTCAACAACACACAGTCCGACGTATCAAGACAGGGAAAGCAGGTTCCTTTGCAGAGTTTTCTTGTATTTTTTTCTGTTGCTAGCACATGAGGAAAGAATGTCAAAGCCCGATCCACATGATCAACACATGTTATTGGGAACTGTGCTGAGGAGGCTAAGCTCTTTCTTGTATTTCTACTTGATCACAATAATTCTGCCACACTACTTGCACCATAGTGAACCTTCAAGGAACCGAATTCACCAGACATATCACGGCAGTTTGGTCGTACAGTGCTGTATGCATCAGTTTCACTATCCTTGTCAATGTCGGATTACCCATTCACACTGTCATTACTATCGTTTGATTCAACTAATGGTTCAGTTTCAGTTTCTTCTAAAACTGGCACTACAAGCTTTAGGTTTTGGTTGAAGGCTCTGCCCCACTCATGAATAGTGATTTGTTACCATAGAGTGGCAAAATACCTAAATGTTTTCACAATTTTTTGCTGCATAATGTTATTTTATCCATTAGCTTGCAGCAGCATACTGTCCAGATAGTTATTCACACTTAACATTGTAAAGCGAATCATTACACTCCACCCCGAGATCGACTCAGGCTTAACCATAATCAGGAAGGTGGCATAAAGGACTCCCAATAGGGGACGCCCTGCTAGTGCCAGAAGAGGCAACACTGGAATTCATAATCCATGTAGACTGAGGAAGGACAAGCAATACCTGCTGTTAGGGTAAATACTTTACAATTTTTTAAATATAAAAAGTTTATAATTAAGTTAATGGAACTAATTTACTAAAGAAAAAAATATTGCACAAATTAGTAAATGTCAGTCCTTCCACCAAAGAATAAACTGAAATATATCCAGAACTCCATAGTCCAGCTACTCCCTTAAAACATAACTGTACATAGCTCTCTATTATAAAAAAAAAAATCCTGCAGAGAAACAGTAGGACGTCGAGACGCTCCGTGGCCAAACATGAGACTTTGTGCCAAGAGATTGACCCAGGACCGTCTCGCCATGACATTGAACATGTGATTCTTGCAAGATATGCCCTATTTACAACCAAATAAGAGCACGGGCAGCAACACACTCAGTCGTGTTTTGGCTTTGAGCACACATAGATTCAGGGCTCTCAGCGCATATAAAGCGTTTAAGGACAATACGTTATAGATGAAACGTAGACGACTAAGCGAAGAAGAAAGCAGCGTGGAGAAAAGAGACTCAAAAGCGTTGGGGAGACAAAAAAGAAAAAAGAATAATCTAGGTGTAAATTCAGAAAATAAGGAAAGTAATTATCAGCCCGGAACAAGTGGAACTGAAAAAAAAGCACGTCCAATCCGGACATTGGCGCTATACACATGCAGAGCAGGTTAGAGATTATGAAAGCAATGGAATTCAAAAGGCTCAAAATAAAAAACAAAAAAAAAAAAAACGCTGGTGCGATACACATGGAGAAAGTTAAAGAATATGAAAGTAGGAAAATTAGAAAGTATAAAAAAAAAGAAACTAAAGATCACAGTAGCGAAAACAAACGGAAATTATTACTCATAAAATGGAAATTAATCACCACGGACCAGGTGTCACTGAAACAAAAGCAGGATAAAGCGAGGTCAGAAATAAAAGACAGAGTAGAAAACAAAGTAAAACATCATAAAGAGGTTAAAAATGGGGGCCAAACACATGCAGAGCAGGTTAGAGATAATGAAAACTGGACTTCAAAAGCCTCAAAAAAAACATAGGCATGAAACACATGCAGAGCAAGATACAGAATATGAAAGCAGAAAAAAACAACAGTGTCAAAAACAAACATTGTATACATCTCATTACTGCAAAGAAAGAAATTATTACTCGGAGAAATAATGAAAAGGCGAATAGAGATCGAATATATGGACACAGGCGATATGTCAGAAGTATGTAAATATTGTAAGGCTTTGAAGTTTAAGTCAAGAGAATTTCAAAAATGGAGTTTACGTCACATGCATTTATTGGTTACTTTACAACAAAAAAATTAACTGCTGATGATGTGGATCGGATTGTCTGTGCTGAAATTCCAAACAGAGAAACCTATCCTGAATTATGATACAAAGTCATTAAACACATGTCTCACGGACCTCATTTGAAAGATTCAGCACATTGGGACTCTAAAGATTCCAAATATTGTTTTTACAGAAGTTCAGAAATAAAAGTGAAACTAATGAAATAGCAACAGTTCAAAGAAAAAAAAAAATCTTAAAAGCGTGTACCCAGAAAAGCAAAAACGGGGGTTGGCGAGCAAAGCCCCCTAGTTACTTTTATTTTACAGTTATACTGGCTTACTGTAATTATTAGAATTCCAATTTAAACTCCTTAAACTTACATAGAAAGTAGCTGATGGCCTTAACACTTGTTCTCCTTCTGCAACACTATATACCAGTTCACTTCCTCAGGTCTTCTGTCACAAGTTGTTTCTCTATTTCCCAGATAAAATTTCCACTGTGGCAGCCATGCCATTTAGTGTTTGTGCTAACAAACTGGGGAAGACTCCTCTTTAAATTTCTTTCAAGTCCAATCCCAAACATATCTATTCACGCAATACTACCACACCTTTAATAAAACCCAACAGTTTTTCTATATTGCAGTTGTTTTGCTGTTATTGCTTATTTTACCTGTACATTTCTGATGTCACTTATAAGTTACTTACAATCTATTGTATGAGTATTACACCATCTCAAATATTCGTTTTTAACCTTTGGTTTTTCACTGTGTATATTTGTTATTTAATTATGTAAAGTGGACTTGGTTAAGGGATAAGACCCAATATGAATAAACATTAATATTATTATTATTACTACTACTGTTGGAAGTAGTGTTCATGTTAAAGTTGTTGCCAAAAAATCAAACCCAAGTGGAAACCAAGCAGAGATTCAACTACTCAAAAAACACAAGGACTGGGACACAGAATAATGGAAGTATATAAGTGCTCTGAACTGAAAGGAAGGAAAAAATTGGACAGAAGGTAGTTTATCAGTAGAAGAGCTGCTGCATTTTCATAAAAACAAAACACTGGAATTGCTTAAGTGAATTTCTTTTCTACTGTAAAAAGGATACTGGTTGTTTAATTTCTCAAGAACCAACAAAATAGCTGCAAACTCTATGTATTCTCTAAAATAGTAGTGAATCATTCACTGTACATGGAAGAGTGTCTGTAGCAAACAAGTGAAGCACAGTGGAGATTCCTTGCATGTTTTATCCTGCTCTTCAGCTTTGCATTTGTATAGTTTACTGACACCCTTAACCAAATTGACTTACAACATTTGAAATATATTTAGTTTTTCCAATTGGAGTACAGGCAGGTTAAGTGATTTCTGATTTTTTTTTTTAAATATACTTTTTTAATCCCAAGGGGGAAATTATCTTTTTGCATGACCTTTGGGGTTCAGAGCACTGGGTCAGCCATTATACAGCACCCTTAGAGCAATTTTCAGATTAAGGGCCTTGCTCAGTGACTCAGAGGAGATCCTTAGCCAAAGAGCCACCACTCTGTCCTTACTTATGGTCAGTGTCAGAAGCACCATTAAACATATACCACATTGCCTAGTTTCTGTAAATGGAGTTAGTGATCTGGTCAGAATTAATAGAATCCCTAATACTGGGAAGTACAAGCAGATCCATCTGCCACTCAGTACTATCAGGAAGGCATCTGATTAGTTCCAATTTTATTCTGCAGCGGTATATTGACTGCAAATACATGTCTTTGGACATAAAGAATTATATTCAGCAAAAAGAATAAGAACTTCTGCAGTAGAAAGTAATAGACTCCACAGAACCATGAGCTCAACATTACTGAGGCGGTTCAGGATTACTTGGAGATACAGAAGTAAGAGAGATAAACAAAGTCTAAACGCAGAATAACTGGGGCAGGTTCTCCAAGACACTTGGAACAAACAACCAGTCAATTGTCTTATTTAAAACTACACCCCAGTGTGATGCAGTTTTAAATTTTTTACTACACTTTATAGTATTATTGGATATTAAGAAACTTCCCATTTCACTAGTTTTGACAGCATCTTCACTTTATAATAGTATTATAAATGTGCTTAAGACTTTTTCACGGTACTTATATACTTATTTAATGACCACTGGCAATCTATATAATGTTCCTAATGCCAACATCAATTATGTTTAAAAGGAGAATTATAGAAATAGGTGTAACTACAAAAAGAGAAGAGCAAATAATAATCATTTTGTGTAAATGTGTTTCTATAAAAAGTAGCAAATAGTAGCACTCTATCCAGAATAGCAAATTAAGAAGGAATTACTAGGACAAAATTTTGTCTAAAAACGCTTGCCGCAATTTTAGAAAACAAATTGTAATTAATGAAGAAAAAGAATCCTTTTCTACTGTAAAAGAGATTTCTCTAAAACCAGCAAAATTAGCTGCAAATTCTGCTTCTTCTTAAAACAGTAATGAATCATTCACTGTACTGTTAATGATATAAACCAAAGCTGTTGCTGTCAAATGAGATTACATTTTCTTCAAGAAAGGAAACTGGTAACAACTATTTTTTCAAGAGGGGTTTGTTACCACACCATGGAAACATAATAAATATTAAATGACCTTCTAAAAATGAGAGTGAAACGAATAAAAACAACAATTAAGAAAAACTACTGTTATATTTAGGGTGTTTTTTTAAATATATACACACAAACACACACACAAATACATACATATACACAGTATATAAGCTAAAGCCTTGGATAACGACAGTGACTAAAAGCTTCACTTACATAAGAGAAATGACTCAACTTTTACCTTTAGGCTGTCATAAGATTTTTAAATCAAAAGCTAAATGGAAAGCTTTTTACATAGTGGATTTTAACAAGGACAGTCCTTGTTTATTATTCACAGTGGTAACTCAGCACAACTTTCATGGTGCATCTAGCGAAAGGACGAGGCACTATGTAAGGAATTTCAATAATGGATCAAAGCGAAAAATGTGTGTTACACAAAACCTGTAGGGCAAAACAATGACTTAAAAATAAACACAATGATTCAAACGTGCTATTTGCAAGAAAAAAATGTTTATTCCTTGTAAACCCCACAGAATAAGAATGCAGCTAAGATTTTTTTTAAAGAAAAGTGCCAAAATGGCAGCAAGAAAACCTGAAAACAAAGAAAAACAGTATTTACCCTCATCACAAAATCAGTGACTAAATATTCCAGCTTCCGCACAAAGCCTCAAGTACCCATGACACTACTATTTCAAAATACTTGTTTTCTTATGGTGACAAATACACAGGATGATTCAAAATTCAACACACATTTGGCTGAAGCTAAAAATCATCATTAAAAGGTAAAAGAATTAAATGTAGGGATTTTTTTTTCTCATTAGCCCTCCTCACCCACTGAATAACTTAACACAATAGATGGGGAGTTTTAATACTATTTTAAAGAATGCAAAACATCCAAATCAAAAAAAAAAAAAAATTGAAAATACAACCACCTTTACAGAGTCTACTGCAAGTAATTAAAATAAAAGCTCACTGGCTTTTTTATCTTTCTTTTAAATAAACACAACAAATACAGTAAACATTTCATATATTTCCCTCTTTAGCCAATGTACTTTTTAATACATTTAAATAATTCAGAGAACATTGTTAATATCTTGGCACACAGACTTAATCTATATTCGGCAGTTAAAAAAATACAACCTTTAAGCCAAAAGTCTGACAAAACATAGTATTGAATGATAACTTGGCAGAAAAACATTCATCCATCCATCCATCCATTTTCCAACCCGCTGAATCCGAACACAGGGTCACGGGGGTCTGCTGGAGCCAATCCCAGCCAACACAGGGCACAAGGCAGGAACCAATCCTGGGCAGGGTGCCAACCCACCGCAGAGAAAAACATTCACTTCTAACTTTTGCTATACCAGTTGTATCTAGTTTTGTATTTTTCAAAAACATGCCCCACAGGATGCATGTTTAGCATGTTAAGGAATGAAGAAATACTTGAAAACTAATTTTCAATTGCCAGTAGAAAGCAACACCATTAGAGATTGAGTTTAGGTAGCAGTAGACTCTGTAAAACACACTGTATGAAAAGCAGAAGAGGAGCAGAGGGAGAGATACTGAACAAAAGTATCATTGTAAGAAAAACAAATGTCCATTTCCAAGGCACTGTGAAAAAAGGACGTCCAGCAACACAACTGTACTAACATCACAGGGAGATTCAGCATCAAAACACTTTCTATATTTACTTTTTGTCACATCATTTTCTAAATCTAACCCTATTTGGTCCAATAAGGGATTTATTTCAATCTTGAGTAACATTTCGAACAGCTCTGATGAATTCTTTCTCCAACCAGAAACCCCCTAACAATGACCCTTAACCACTGCTAAGGATATGCAATACTGGCACAACACATTTAGTTTTTTTTTTATTTTTAACCATTCTGGCAAAATCATACTGTTTTCCCTCCTAAAAAGAGGATGGTGCTTCTAACGTCATTTAGGTCAATTGATTTAAAATAAATATTTAAGGGGCTAAAACTGTTCGCGCTTTACACATCTTTAAAGCAGGATGTCTCATGCTGAAACAAACTGTTAAATACAATAAACTGTTTTTTCCCGTTCTACTTAGATAACCGTCTTGTTATTAAGAAAGAATACACAGCCTGCACTAAAGGGTACCATATTTCCAGTAGCAATTGAATTTCAATCATCCTCCAACTACGCAATTAAAAGAAAAAAAAGGAAAACTGATGAAGATTACTGACTGACATTCTTTTTAAAATCCAATTAGAGAATATGTCTTCAGAATAATACTGGATTTTCAGGTATCATTTTCTTTAACATGTCTGCTTACCCTTGACACAATCAATAAACATCCAAGAAAAGTTTAGGCATAATTTGCAATATACTCATATTTTTTCCTTAATAAGGAAAAAGAGATAACAATGGGAAGGCAAAATGGGGTACTGGAAAAAAAAAAACATAAAAAGCAGTGACAAAGCACTGACCAAGAAACCAAGAAAAAATGTGGACAAAGTTCTGTGAGGTTATTTAATAAAAAAAAAAAAAATCAAAAAAAAAAAAAAATTTGGGCACTTCTAGCGGCCTTTTTTTCCTTAAACTACAACAAATACAGTCGCACAATACAATGTCTTCTTGCCCAAGGTTGAAAAAAGAAAACAAAATTAAGCTCCCAAAACAAATAAGAAAAAAATAAAAATAAAAACAATACTCTTGCATGTAGCCATCATTCGAGATACCCTTCAAACAGGTGGGCATTCACTTCTTTAGGGGCTGGTAAACAGATGCATTAGGATCCAGTGCAGAGGGGCTAGTATCCATGAACTTGGATGAGTAGTGTGGAGCAACAGGGTTCAGATTGCTTGTGTCAGCCGTGTATGTTATGCTTGGCATTACTGCCATTACTTCCGCTATCTTCTGCTTTAGCTCCTTGATCTCCTGATCTTTTTGAATTATTTGCCCTTCAAAAAAAATATTAAACCAACAATTAGTCAAAACCAAGATAAACTGTTGATGAAAGACTGAATTACAGGCTACTTCAAAATAATAAAAAAAAAAAATTAACAGAAACTATAACAAATAAACAACACATTTTCTGAAATTAAACCTGACCTAGTCAACCTACCTAGAATACCTTATTCTATACAAATCCAATGAAGACTTCTAAAGAGAAAGACTTAGCATTTAAAAAAAAAAAAAGAAAAGTCCATGGAGATTAGGCTCAAGCTTCACAATGCACTGGTGAGGCCTCAACTGGAGCACTACGTGTAGTTTTGGTCTCCAAGCTACAAAAAGGACACAACAGTGCTAGAAAAGATCTACAGAAGAGCAACTTGGCTGATTCCAGAGCTACAGGGGATGAATTATGAGGAAAAATTAAAAGAGCTGAGCCTATACAATTTAAGCAAAAGAAAATTAAGAGGTGACATGATTAGGGTTTAAAATTATGAAGGGAATTAGTATAGTGGATCGAGACTGTAATTTGAAAATGAGTTCATCAAGAACATGTGGACATAGTTGGAAACTTGTTAAGGGTAAATTTCGCACAAACATTAGGTTTTTCTTTACATAAAAAACCAACAGACACTTGGAATAAGCTACTAAGTAGTGTGGTGGACAGTAAGACTTTCAAAACTCAACGATATTTTTTTGGGGGAAATAATTGGATAGGACTGGCGAGCTTTGTTGGGCTGAATGGCCTGTTCTCGTCTAGATTGTTCTAATGTTCTAATTATTTATATTTATAAACTGATCAGCAACAACATTAAAACCACCTGCTAAATACTGTGTAGGTGCAACTCGTGACACAAAAACAGCTCTGACCCTTCGAAGTATATACTCCACAAGACCTTGGAATGTGCCCTGTGAAAAAGCTGGCACCAAGATGTTAGCAGTAGATGCTTTAAGTTCTGTAACTTGTGAGGTGGGACCTTTATGGATCAGAATTGTTTTACAGTACATCCCACAGATGCTTGATCAGATTGAGCTCTGGGAAAACTAGATGTCAAGTGGACAACTTCCTGCTCCTTAAACTATTGCTGATCAATTTTTACAGTGTGGTAGGGCACATTAACCTATTGAAAGAGACTACTTCCAGCAGGGAATACCTTTTTTCATGAAGGGGAGTACATAGTCTGCAACAATCTTTTTGTGGATGGTATATGTCAAAGTAACATCAACATGTATGCTAGGGCCCAGGGTCTGCCAACAGAACATTTCCCAGAGCATCACACTGCCTACCCCCCTTCCTGGCTTCTTCCCATAACGCTTCCTGCTGCCATCTCTTCCCCAGGAAAATGATGCACATGCACCTGGCTGTCTGCTACCCCCCAGCTTGCCTTCTTCCCATAACACATCATGCTGCCATCTGTTCCTCAGGAAAAATATGCACATGCACCCGGCTGTCAGCATTATCAAAAATTTATCTGACCAGGCCACATTCTTTCATTGCTCCGTTGTCCAGTTCTTATACTTGCATGCCCATTGTAGGAGCTATCGGCAGTGGACATTGGTCAGCATGGGCACTCTGACTAGTCTCTGGCAACTCGGCCACATATGCAGTAAGCAGTGATACACTGCGTGTTCTAATATCTTTCTCTCGTGGCCAACATTACATTTTTCAGCAACTTGTGCTCTCCACATGCATCAGTGAGCCATGACACAAGACCTTCCATTTTGGAGATACTCTGACCCAGTCATCTACCCACCACAATTTAGCTTTTGTCAGTCTCTCAGATCCTTATGCTTGCCCATTTTTCTTGCTTCCAACACATTACCTTCAAAAACTGACTGTTCTTTTGCTGCCTAATATATCCCACTGTTTGGCAGGAGCCATTGTGACAAGATAATTTTATTTACTTCACCTGCCAGTGGTTTTAATGTTGTTGCTGATCACTGTATATAAATACCAGCTGATGCATATGTAAACCAATGTGTTTCACATGGTTGAGGATCTTTGCTGTAGAAGATCTCCCTATGGCATCCAAACTCAGGATTGACTCTAGAATTCCACAAATGATCTAAATCATTACTGATAATTTTAGGCTATAACTTATTTGTACAGTTTTCTCTGCAATGATAAAATCACATTCAGCGCTGCTGCTAAAAAGAAGGCAGTTCTATATGCAACCCTATAGAATATAAGGAAGTGTAACACTTTTTCCTCATTTAAAGAAACAGTGCAACTTTTTAATTTGAAAACTTTAGCTTATAAATAAATAATTAAAATGCTAAAAAGTTATAATTGTATATAAAAATGAATAACAACAAAAGTTAAATTAAACATTTCAAAAACCTAAGGCGCAGGATGGAAATTTCGTGTGGGGCATATTTGTTTTGCTTGGCTTTAATACAGACTTGCTGGAGTGGCAATGTTCCCAAACAGACTGAACCTGCATTCAGAGACAGAGTGAGAGGGCTGATGGTACAAATACATATTTTATTATTTTTTTTAACTGTTTAAGACAGCTCAGGAATCTATTTTTGTTTTCTTCCATCAAAGAAGGGGCCCTCTATTGATTGGTCCAGATGCTGTCAGTGACACCTGTGGGGTGTTTAGTGTTGTAGTGTTTATTTTATGTGTATCTTTTGCAATGCTGCTCATTTTTGTAAATATTGTTTATGACTGGAAAAATAAGACCTTGAAGATCTTACAGTGTAACTGGGGGCAACTGTAAGGAAATATCTAAACCTTCAATAATTAAAATACTAGTCAAAACAGCATAGAACTAACAGCTTTACACATTAAAATGTGATAATCGTGATCAGGCAATATGACATTATCAAGACACATAGAACTACTAAAATATTCTCCGTATTATTTGTTCAGTCTCCTGTTCCTTTATCTCCAGGAAGGCTTTGTAGTAAAACTAGGAGGTCTTTGTTTAACACACCTTGTGCAATCTCAAGTTGCCTTTTAGCATCCCCTAGTGCCGAGAAGAGGTCTAGCTTGATTCTGGTCTCTGCACTCAGGCTGTTTTCTAAGTGCTGAGTTTTGTCTTGCATTGCTGAAAGTGCAGACATCAAGACCTCAGTGTCTTTTTCGTTTTCCTTATATTTTCTTAATTCCTAAAGAAAGAAAAAAAAAGGTTTAAAATATTTTTTTAATTCCTTCTGTGTTAATAAAAACTCCATAAGAAATTCAAACAAGTTTTTCCATAAACACTCTGTTTAACACCAAATAAAGCATGAGCTAATGTGTGTAACACAGTAAAATGAATTATATGAAAAAATATTAAAATAAAACTTCCATGGGATTATGCTGAACAACTGACTACATCTACATATCACATTTATCCAGTGCACAATGGGGTATCTTAGAATCATTAGTTGGCTACCTTTATGAAAAATACTATCTTTAAATCAAATACTCATGCAATTAATGACTCCGGGCCTGTAAGTGATACATAGTATGCATGCATTTTTCTGACTTGCAGAAAGTGACGTTGCATGCCTTAGAAAGCCTTAGAATCCACATTAATCACCAAGCAACATCTACACTACACTTTTTACAGAATCCAGGGTTCCATGACTACAATAAAACATTTCTTCTGTCAGTAAAGTGTATGGAATAAATAATTAACAAGCTTACAAGTGGCCTCAAACAAAGTCATTATGCAACAGGAACTAGCACTCCTGGTTTGAACCCCTTACAGATGTCAATGCATAAACAATCACAATACATGTTATTTATACTGAAAAAAAGCAGTTTTCAGAAAAAGGGGTGTACAGATGGGTTATTACTATATTATAGCCAAAGCCTAGAATGTACCATTAATTTCTGATTTGAAAAAAATAACAGACAGCAGCTCACCTGCACTTTCATTTCAAGTTCCCGGATCTGTTCCTCTTTGACCTTCATATCAATTGTTAACTTTTTGCACTCTGTTTCCAACTCTCTTATGCGACCCCTGAGTGTTTCAGTGCATTCCCCCCTGCAGAAATAATTCACCTGTTTTAAGTATTCCATCATCAAAGATTAGAAAGATTTACCTTTAAAGAACCACTTTGGTGAAAAGTCTAATAAATCTAGAATTACATAGTGGCATACATAAACTGACTTCGCAGATTATGTACACCTGCTTATCCATGCAAATACCTAATAAGCCAATCAAGTGGCAGCAGCACAATGCATAAAATCATGCAGATATAGATCAGGACTATCAATTAATGTTCACATCAAGCATCAGAATGGGGAAAAAAGTGGTCTCAGTGATTCAACCGTGGCAAAATTGTTGGTGCCAGATGGGCTGGTTTGAGTATTTCTATAACTGCTAATCTCCTGGAATTTTAAACAGCAACAGTCTCTAGAGTTTACTCAGAATGATGCAAAAAGGCAGTGATCTGCAGATGGAATGCTTTGTTGATGACAGATATCAGAGGAGAATGGCCAAACTGCTTTGAGCAAACAGGAAGTTTAAGGTAACTCAGATAAACACTCCGTACAACTATGGTGAGCAGAAAAGCATCTCGGAGTGCCCAACATGTCGAACCTTGTGGAGGGTGGACTACAACAGTAGACCACCACGCTGGGTTTAACTCCTGCCAGCCAAGAATAGAAAGCCGAGGCTGCTATGCTTTCAAGCTCGCCAAAACTGGACAGTTGAAGATTGCCAGGTCTGTTGGATCTCAATTTCTGCTGAGGCACACAGATAGTTGGGTCAGTATTTGGCACCAACAGCAAGAATCCATGCACTCAACCTGCATGTGTCAACAGTCCAGGCTGGTGGTGGTGAAGGCTTTCTTGGCACATTTTGGGTCCATCAATACCAAACAATCACCACTTGAATGTCACAGCCTTTTTAAGTGTTGCTGCTAACCATATGCATTGTTTCATGGCTACAATTTATCCATCCTCTAATGGATATTTCCAGCACCATGTCTCAAAGCAAAAGTCATCTCAAATTGGTTTCATGAACATGACAATGAGTTCAGTGCAGCTGACAAATCTGCAGAAATTGTGTGTTGCAATCATGTCAACATGGACAAGAAACTCAAAGAAATGTTTCCAAAATCTTGAGGAACCCATGCCATAAAGAACTGAGGTGGTTTTGAGTGCAAAAAGAGGCCCTAATTAGTATTAGTATAGTGTGCCTAATAATTTGCTCAGTTAGTGTATCTCTCTATTATATAAAAAAAATCTTGGGATGAGACTTTTTTCCGGTAATGAGATGTGATCTTTTGAAGAGAGACAGAGAGACACTTTCACATCCCGCAAGACAGGCACGTCACGTCATACTTGCAACCTTTGTAAGCAAGTCCTGTGATACACATGAAGAGCAGGTTAGAGATAAAGTTAGTAAGAAAATTCGAAAGTCTCAAAAAAATGAGTGAAAAGATCACATTAGCACAAACAAATGGAAAATATTACTTGGTGAAATGACGGAAAAGCAAAAAGATATTGCATAGTGTTTGTGGGCAAAAGGACAGGTGCTGTCCAGGCTTTTAAATGTTCAAAGCGCCGCCCAAAATTCCAATCACACGGCATTACAGCAGCAGCAGGCCAGCAGCTGATCGAGCAAAGAGGAGTTAAAAAAATGTATTTGTTTCCCATTGTATCACCGTTTAAGAGGGGTTTCAGAGGAGCAGCCGCGTCTCCTTGGGGTGTGTTCAGCCCCTCTTTTCACAATGGCACGTAGCGCTGGCGGGTGGGGGGGAAGGGGTAGGCAAGTGAAGTGCAAATCACACAGCAAAACAGCAGAAGCAAGCCAACAGCTGATCGAGCAAAGAGGAGTTAAAAAAAAATTATTTGTATGCCATTGTATCGCCGTTTAAAGTGTGGTTTTGGAGGAGCGGACACGTCTCCTTGGGGTGCATTCAGCACCCCTATTCACAACAGCACGAAGCACAGGCGGGGGGAGGAGGGGTTGGCGAGAGAAGCGAATAGGGGGCAAAGCCCCCTAGTATTTCTTTAAAAAAGAAATAGAACATATGCCATATAAAAGGAATGATTTGCATACCAAAGCACATAACATGCCAATCTCTTCCTACAAGATCTTACAAAAATATCTAAAAACAACCTTTCCAAACTAGATTTGTTTTAATAAAAGTTAACGTACGTCATGAGAAAAAAAAGACAATATTACATGTAACTGATTATAAAGCAACATCCTTAAGAAAGCATAATTTATGTTAATGTGCAAACTAGTAACTTCAAATATTGTAAAATTAAAATGAAAATTTAAAATGAAAAGCTACACATACACATTTCCCCAAATTAAATTTAAGGATTAATTACACCAAACAACAAGCTTTATGTTGATATACATAAAGAGCAGTGGTGAGAAAGATCAGATAGATAGAAATCTACTTTCTAAAACAACCAACCAGCACCAATTGATGATGTCATCTTTGCAATACCGTCATTTCTACCCGGTGTTCATAAAAAGTTGGCAAACATGTAGATTTGTTATATTAGTGTAGTTTCTATAGTCAAGACCTTTTTTATGGTGTTCTACTTTTATGTTTCTAATGCTGTCAAAACAAGAAGCGCCATAGAATGCCTTACACAGTACCTTGTTGCAGCAGCGAGAGCCACAGCACGTGCTGCTGTAGCTTCTTCTACCTTCTTTCTCTTCTTTTCATCCACCAGCTGTTTTTCTGCAATAACACGAGCATCTTGCTCTACTTTCAACTTTTTTTCTAATTGGCTGATGGTCTGTTTATCCTTCTGTTTTGCCTGTACTGCATTGTGCAATCTGTAGAATGAACACACACAGTTCTGGTAAACACTGAAAATTCAGAAATAAAACCAGCAATCAGTAACTTCTTGGCAACAGATAAGATTCTAAAGAGATTATCTTTGTACATTTTTACATTTGTGCATTTAAGTCTTTTTGCTAAAACAGCGAATATAAAAATATACCAGACAGATGACACATATATTTTAAACACAACTGCACTTCACCACAAAATCTTATGTAAGAAATTGTAACTTTCATTTAGCTATTTATTCTAATGCTGAATAGCGCACCCAGTTTGTTTGTTGATGGATGTGAAGCTTTTCTCAATGGCCATTTTTATATAAACAATTTTAAGCTCTCACTTGTTCTGTAGAAGTTCATTTTCTTGTCGAAGCTGACCAAGCTCTGACCGAATGCTGCGTTCTGTGGTGCCCAGCAAACTAATCTGGCTGCGAAGCTCTTGCTCCACTTGTCTGCTAGCCTGCAGATCTGCCTTTAGCTTCTTTATGTCTTGTTCCAAACTAAAAAAAAATGAAAAGAAAGACGACATTACAAAATGCCTTAGTGCCAAAACAGAAGCAGAATTTATTTCCATTCAAGTGACTTAATCTTCATTAGGTAATGGATTACAGTGTGTACATTTTTGTGATGTAAATAAATTACTTCAATTAATTCACGTATTTTGCAAACTGTTATTTACCAAAGAATAATTATATTCTTGGCATGGACCTGAACCTTTTTGCAGGAATTTATCAATAGGACAGTGTGATGCTAAAATATTCCAGGATGTAAGAACCAAAGCACAGGTTTACAAACCTTTTCTTACATTTCCCAATACTAACAATACTAACAATGAATAACATTCAGTAGTGCTGGGCGGTATACCGGTTCATACCGAAAACCGTTTATTTTTTTTATGATATGGATTTTTCTTATACCACAACACCGGTTTAAATTGCCTAAACGCAGCGGGAAACTGTTCAAGTGGGGACCTCTTTCACTGCTACACCGCTAAACACAGATTTGTTGCACTAGGGCTCTTTTTCACTGCTACACCACCAAATAGTGGGCGGTAGCATAGGTATGCTGCGCGGTGAAAATGGACAGAGAGCCGAAAAAAAGCAGTCACGTCTGTCGCCTGGAGATACTTTAGTTTTAAAAGGTCAGATGTGTAAATACTGTTTCTATACTACTGGATAATAAAACAAGTACAACTTGGCTTGCAGTATTTGTTTTCAATACAGTGTAATGTACCTGGGTACTATGTAATAGTGTGACGACATTTTGACTTTATTCTCGACATTTCCACTTTAATCTTGACACTTATGACGAGAATAAAGTCGACATGTTGACTTTATTCTCGTAATTTGTCATTAAAGTAGAACATCGTAAACTAAACTTCATCATAAAATGAATATTTAATTTACTAGATTTTCTCAAACCCCGTCATCTATACTAATAAAAGGCAAAGCCCTCACTGACTGACTCACTCACTCACTCATCACTAATTCTCCAACTTCCCGTGTAGGTAGAAGGCTGAAATTTGGCAGGCTCATTCCTTACAGCTTACTTACAAAAGTTAGGCAGGTTTCATTTCGAAATTCAAAGCGTAATGGTCATAACTGGAACATATTTTTTGTCCATACACTGTAATGGAGGAGGCGGAGTCACGTATCGCGTCATCACGCCTCCTACGTAATCACGTGAACTAAAAACAAGGAAGAAATTTACAGCACGAGTCGCACGCGGGAACGAAGGTAAATGACGTTAATTTTTGACTGTCTTTTAATACTGTGTAAGCATACATATTAACACATGTGCAATTAAACGTGTGCATTTACGGGGTGATTTCTCAGGCTTAAAAGCTCACCTTTTATCAAACGCGGGAACAAAGGTAACTGACGTTGTTCACTGTCTTTTAATACTGTGTAACCATACATATTAACACATGTCCAATTAAACGTGTGCATTTACGGGGTGATTTCTCAGGCTTAAAAGCTCGCCTTTTACTAAAAAGGTAAATGCAAAACTATTTTCAATCAGTTTATTGAAACGCTCCCGTTAAGGATTGCAATAACATATTCGCGAGATAAAAGAACGAAGTAGGGGGAAATGGAGGAACAGCCGCAAACAGCGAAGAGCAAAAAATTAATTAAACAATTGAGAACGGAGCGAGTTAAGCATACAAGCATGTTCATAAGGGAAACAAACCACGGTGTAAAACGTAAGTTTAAATAAAGTTTATAGAAACGCTCCCGCTGCGGATTGCAATAACATATTCACGAGATAAAAGTTTAATGAGAAGACACGAGGTATAAACGAACCACACGCCGTGGCGCAACGTTAGGGGCAACAGTTTCAACCATTCTATGATCTGCTTCTCGCAACTGAAAGACGGCACATGGCGGATGTTAGCCGACTTGCTGACCGCAACGTTAGGGGCTTCAAGTATGGCGCTGACGCCACATCTCAGTGCCAACACTTTGCAGACTGTACTTAAAAGACACGCCCTCCTCACTGGACAGTTAAAAACACCAATCAAACTAACGATGACATCAAGTATTACCCAATCAAAAGTAGGAAAGGAGGCATCTTCATAAAATGCGTGTGGGATGATTTGCATGAGACGCTGCTTTAAAAAAAAAATGATTAAAAAAATACGGGATAAATCCCGTCCAGTATTGATTCAAAACGGGACGCGCAATTTCATTGTCAAACGCGGCACGATTCCGTATTTTAAAGGACGGGTGGCAACCCTACAGTGCCAGGTAACCACCCATACAAATCAGATTGTGATTCAGACTAGGAATGCAATGAATGTAATTACCCCGATCTACATACAAGGCGAAAGTCTTGCAACATTCAAAGATGATGGTTTGGGATAATTAGTACTTATTAAGTACACCATGGAACATAAAAGAGCTTATGAAGCCTTGAACCGAAAAAAGCAACATCTCAGAGATCGTACAAAAAAAAAAGGAGGTAATGTCGTTTTACTCGCTGTAGATTTTAGTGAAACATTACCAGTTATTCCACGAGGGAGACCAGCAGATGAACTCAACGCTTCTTTAAAATCCATGCTTCTCCCACGGTCGGTTATATGTCGCGTGTTCTCGGGTAGGTACACCAAAAAATGTATACATTTAAGCATGTAATGGGCAAAGAAAAAATGAGGTATACCCGAAGGCACTGCAGTAGTACTCAATGTAACTTTACTTCTTAAATGTTAATGTTTTACTGTTTAATAATTTATACGCTTCTTATATATTGTTCAAATTCTTTTATCAAAATACCAGTGACAGCGCAATGCACGATAACATGGAGTGAATACACCATACGCATCTGCCCACGGCCGCCCTGGTGTGCGCAGATAGGAGTTGATTCTAAAATAAAATAAACATAAAAAGAGTAATACAATCATCACCCATAAAGCGGATAGCAGACGTGACGTATTATATGTGTACCAGATTTCAAGTCAATAGGTGAAACAGTTTGCAAGCTACAGGTGATTTAAAATCCTGGACAGACCAACGAAAAGCCACGGTAGCAAATTATACAAGAAGATTTTACTGTTTAATTATTTATATTTATATGAAATGTGCTTCTTATATATTACTTCATATTCTCATATGATAATGATGTTAATGTTGTTTATATTGATTTCTATGTTATTGTAAGTGCATCTATGTGTGTATATGTATCTATGTATGTATGTATGTATGTATGTATGTGTATATATATATATATATATATATATATATATATATATATAAAAAATATATATATAAAAAATATATGTGTATATGTATATATAATATATCTGTATATGTGTGTGTATATGTGTATATGTATATATATATGACAGCAACACTCATAACAATGACAACACAATTACATTGACAATCATGTTACGTTATTTTTAAAATGTTTCCTTTACTTTTTCATAACCTCTTTAACACACTACTTCTCCGCTGCGAAGCGCGAGTATTTTGCTAGTAAGTTATATAGCACATTAAATGCTTTGTGTTAAGTGATTCGTTCAGAGATGGGCGCAACTCTGAATGGATGGCATAATTAAACATGTATAACGAAGATATTTTTAAAGTTCTGAACACTCCGTGAGCTAAGTTTATAACTAGTTTTAATTTCACAAAGACGTTTATCGTGTGGTGATTGGTTATGTGGTGAAAGAAAAAGGAAGGATAGAGACTGGGGTTTTGGTAGCCTACGTCAGATAGAGACAGCATGCATGCAATAAAGATAGCAAGAACATGCATTGAATTCTGTGTTCGTGTCTCCGACCAGCAGATCACAAACTCAACATTTACACAATATTTAAGTTAAACCTGTGCGATAGCTATTCATACATCCAGTTTTTTGGAGCCTCGTCACACCTGCCATAAAGTTCTCTACACTGAACATACACCTGGGGACCCCTTACTGCGAGGGAGCAGCACTACCGCCTCACTACCATGCATGTGTAATACCTGCTTTAATGTATTTCATCATGAAAATGATATCAAGTATTTATCTTAGCATTCTAAATTTTCAGAAAGCAGGAATATCATGAAGTGAATGGATTCTGTATGGTGATCGCTGTCTTCTCTTAGTGCGGAGGAAGTCAGTTTAAGAAGCGTAATGATTAATCACTGGGTCGGGGAACGTAACACAAAGCATTTAATGTGCTGCATTAATTTATGACGGGGTAAATTAAGTAATTGCTTAAACATTGATTTTAGGAAGAAGTTTAGTTTACGACATTCTACTTTAATTATGAAGTAAACTATGAGAATAAAGTGGAAATGTCGACTTTAATCTCGACATAAACGGTGAGAATAAAGTGGAAATGTCGACTTTAATCTTGACATAAACGGCAAGAATAAAGTGGAAATGTTGACTTTGTTCTCAACATATAGTTTGTTTTTTTCTTCCCAGTATAGCTTAGCTTGAAGCAAGGTCCATATTAATGCAGTTTGCCTAAATGATGGTTCAGTTGGTAAAGATGTCATCACCAAGTTGCACTTGTTGTATTTTATTTTAATTTGGTGAATACTGTGTAATGCACCTGGGCTTGAAGTCTTGAAGTAATAGTGCAACTATCAGTAATAATACTATTATTTATTTTATTGTTATTATTTATTAGTTTAAATATTATGCAGTTTAATGATGATAAAGTTGTTTAAAAAGTCGCTTTAACGTGTCAGTGGACAGAGAGATTGTTAACATTAACAGAAAGTGTAGCTGGTTTACAAAAAATATTCACTATTTATTCCTTTTCTAAGACTAAGTCTAAATGCCTCTTTGTATGGTTGAAAATATGTTGTCAAAATTAGTTTGTTTTTGCAAAATTTGTTCAATAAAAAGGTTCTATATTTTGACTGCATCTGTCATGCAATGTGATACCTTCTCCAATAGTGCCACCCCCTTGAAAACTATCACTTTATGGGGCAATGCAAAACTGTATAAATACTTGTGTGCACATTAAAATGTTTTTTTTTGTACAATGTACAATACTCTTGACAGTGGAATAGGTTATTCTTAGCTAGTAATTGCAGTGGAAAATGTGGTTAACATCCACTCATGCATGGGAAAAAAATACCGTTGAATACCGTGAAACCGGGATAATTTAGAAAAATACCGTGATATAGAATTTTGGTCATACCGCCCACCCCTAACATTCAGTGTGATACACAAAACACAGCAAATATAGTTGGGGCCAGTAGGGATAGGATGACGCTTGCTTATGGCCATTCACAAGATCTCATCAGAGTGTCAAGACAGTGCTTGATGTTGCTTATCCTAGAAGATAGCTTAAATACAGATTTCTCATTTTTGCGGTTTATATTACTACTACTACTACAGTGTATACCAAATAATAAAATCTCCATTGCAACACAAAAATGCTAAGACTTAGATGATGAACAAACAACAAAAATGTAAGTAGCTTTCCAGGAAGAGGAGGGTAGGAATTAATTAATTAATTTTAAGACTGAAGTATTCTGCATTTCAAGCTTCATTATGCTGAATTCTAATGGTAAATGAGAAATCATGAGATCATGAATGAGAAATAAAGTTATATGTTCCACAGAGTTTTATTCAAAACTAGCAAAATACCCGCGCTTCGCAGCGGAGAAGTAGTGTGTTAAAGAGGTTATGTAAACATATATATACATAAACATATATACTTATATACATATCTACATATACACATATCTATATCTATATATCTATAACTAGCAAAATACCCGCGCTTCGCAGCGGAGAAGTAGTGTGTTAAAGAGGTTATGAAAAAGTAAAGGAAACATTTTAAAAATAACGTAACATGATTGTCAATGTAATTGTGTTGTCATTGTTATGAGTGTTGCTGTCATATATATATACATATACACATATACACACACATATACACACATATACAGATATATTATATATACATATACACATATATTTTTTATATATATATATATATATATATATATATATATATATATATATATATATATATACACATACATACATACATATACACACATAGATGCACTTACAATAACATAGAAATCAATATAAACAACATTAACATCATTATCATATGAGAATATGAAGTAATATATAAGAAGCACATTTCATATAAATATAAATTATTAAACAGTAAAATCTTCTTCTATAATTTGCTACCGTGGCTTTTCGTTGATCTGTCCAGGATTTTAAATCACATGTAGCTTGCAAACCGTTTCACGTATTGACTTGAAATGTGGTACACATATAATACGTGACGTCTGCTATCCGCTTTATGGGTGATGAATGTATTACTCTTTTTATGTTTATTTTATTTTAGAATCAACTCCTATCTGCGCACACCAGGGCGGCCGTGGGCAGATGCGTATGGTGTATTCACTCCATGTTATCGTGCATTGCGCTGTCACTGGTATTTTGATAAAAGAATTTGAACAACATATAAGAAGCGTATAAATTATTAAACAGTAAAACATTAACATTTAAGAAGTAAAGTTACATTGAGTACTACTGCAGTGCCTTCGGGTATACCTCATTTTTTCTTTGCCCATTACATGCTTAAATGTATACATTTTTTGGTGTACCTACCCGAGAACACACGACATATAACCGACCGTGGGAGAAGCATGGATTTTAAACACGCGTTCAGTTCATCTGCTGGTCTCCCTCGTGGAATAACTGGTAATGTTTGACTAAAATCTACAGCGAGTAAAACGACATTACCTCCTTTTTTTTTTTTATGATCTCTGAGATCTTGCTTTTTTCGGTTCAAGGCTTCATATGCTCTTTTATGTTCAATGTTGTACTTAATAAGTACTAATTATCCCAAACCATCATCTTTGAATGTTGCAAGACTTTCGCCTTGTATGTAGATCGGGGTAATTACATTCATTGCATTCCTAGTCTGAATCACAATCTGATTGTATGGGTGGTTACCTGGCACTGTAGGGTTGCCACCCGTCCTTTAAAATACGGAATCGTGCCGCGTTTGAGAATGAAATTGCGCGTCCCGTTTTGAATCAATACTGGACGGGATTTATCCCGTATTTTTTTAATCATTTTTTTTTTAAAGCAGCGTCTCATGCAAATCATCCCACACGCATTTTATGAAGATGCCTCCTTTCCTACTTTTGATTGGGTAATACTTGATGTCATCGTTAGTTTGATTGGTGTTTTTAACTGTCCAGTGAGGAGGGCGTGTCTTTTAAGTACAGTCTGCAAAGTGTTGGCACTGAGATGTTGCGTCAGCGCCATAGTTGAAGCCCCTAACGTTGCGGTCAGCAAGTCGGCTAACATCCGCCATGTGCCGTCTTTCAGTTGCGAGAAGCAGATCATAGAATGGTTGAAACTGTTGCCCCTAACGTTGCGCCACGGCGTGTGCTTCGTTTAAACCTCGTGTCTTCTCATTAAACTTTTATCTCGCGAATATGTTATTGCAATCCGCAGCGGGAGCGTTTCTATAAACTTAATTTAAACTTACGTTTTACACCGTGCTTTGTTTCCCTTATGAACATGCTTGTATGCTTAACTCGCTCCGTTCTCAATTGTTTAATTAATTTTTTGCTCTTCGCTGTTTGCGGCTGTTCCTCCATTTCCCCCTACTTCGTTCTTTTATCTCGCGAATATGTTATTGCAATCCTTAACGGGAGCGTTTCAATAAACTGATTGAAAATAGTTTTGCATTTACCTTTTTAGTAAAAGGCGAGCTTTTAAGCCTGAGAAATCACCCCGTAAATGCACACGTTTAATTGGACATGTGTTAATATGTATGGTTACACAGTATTAAAAGACAGTGAACAACGTCAGTTACCTTTCTTCCCGCGTTTGATAAAAGGTGAGCTTTTAAGCCTCAGAAATCACCCCGTAAATGCACATGTTTAATTGCACATGTGTTAATATGTATGCTCACACAGTATTAAAAGACAGTCAAAAATTAACGTCATTTACCTTCGTTCCCGCATGTGACTCGTGCTGTAAATGTCTTCCTTGTTTTTAGTTCACGTGATTACGTAGGAGGCGTGATGACGCGATACGTGACTCCGCCTCCTCCATTACAGTGTATGGACAAAAAATATGTTCCAGTTATGACCATTACGCTTTGAATTTCGAAATGAAACCTGCCTAACTTTTGTAAGTAAGCTGTAAGGAATGAGCCTGCCAAATTTCAGCCTTCCACCTACACGGGAAGTTGGAGAATTAGTGATGAGTGAGTCAGTGAGTGAGTGAGTCAGTCAGTGAGGGCTTTGCCTTTTATTATTATAGATTAAAGATTTCTCCCACAAAGGTTTATAGTTAACCATGCTGACAATATAACAATTTTCACTAAAAAAGATAAAGGATTGTTATAGATCAGAAAAAACAAACAGTCTCTAGCTCTTCAATATCGAAATTTTTCAAAATCCTCTTCACCAAACCTGGAATCTGTCATGTACTGTATATGCCTTTTTCAATTTGCCACTGGGACTTTTGAATTATTATGGTCACCATGACCAAAAAAAAAGCAGACTAATTGTGAAGTCATCTTGATGTCATCCGTATTGAAATATGAAATTTTATTCAAATTGCTCTTGAAAATGTGCAACCAATTTAGATTTATCGACTTTTTTTTTAAATCCACATTCTCGAGAATATACAAACTCTGAAGCTTAGAGACAATTACAGTGGTAAACTGGGCATCAGCAAATTGCACTTTGTTTTTTTTTTTTTTTTTCCGACAAGATATCACACTAAGGCACACTTCACATGCTTAAGTTGTTATCTGAAGGAGCAAGGGGGGGTGGGGAATCTATAAAGCCATGAAGAAAACAAGTTTGTATTTGAGGGTTCCTCTAGAGTACCTCTTTCTCATGCATGATTTGGCTCAAAAACTAATCAGCACATCATCATCTCGTAACAGGCTTAAGCTTAGAGTTTGGTATTTTTCCGTCCAGCCGTTTTACCTCTAGACCATCCTCATAAAAAATAACACAGATATACACACACATACATAGACACACGGCCATCATTGAAACATCAATGTTTTCGGGGTCAGGAGGCTGAAATTTTTGACGAATCTAAAGCTTTTACTCCTCCCCCATAGACAACAGGTTATGGTGGGGGAGAGCGCAAGCAAAAAATATCTTGCACACACACACAAAAAATCTACACAATGTGCTAAGAATGATACGAAAAGGAAATAAAACCAACAAAGTCCCTTAATATGAATTCATATTAAGGGATTTACTATATAGTACTATACATACATTTTGAATGCATATACGGATCTGTCTTACATCCAGATCTACTTACGACTGGTCCGTCAGAACCAAACATGGTCATAAGTCAACAACTAACTGTAAGAACGCCCAGGAAAGGTTGGGAAGCCCATTTTGGCCTACGTTAAAAAAAAGGTTTTTGTATTCCCGAACTACCAAAACCTGTGAACCCCCAGAGGTTTATATTATATGGGACTTTTTTATTTTGCAGTTTTTAATGTTTCACTCCTGTGTTGCCATCTGCCTTTTCGATGTTGCAAAATTATAAATCAGTAACTAATAAGTCTGCTACAAAAACTTTACTGTATATTGACTCTGTGACCTCATGTTAGAAAATTTTCTCCATCCCTTTTGCACACTGTAAGCAGCTATACTCCTGGAGATGGCAAGGGCTGGGCTGTGCATTTAAGATGCCGAGGATTATAAGCAGCGTGTTCCACCATTCATCTAAATTGTGAACTACCAGTTTAGCTGCTTACCATTGATGGGGCTACTGTACTGTATGGCTGTGAGCATTACAGGATGTGTACGCATAACCAAACATACTGTACATACATGTCACAGTTTAAATTATTTTATTAATGTTTTGTAATTTAAAGTACAGCAACACTGCTTTACTGTCATTATATGAACAGGTTTTGACTTTTTATGTAAAATAACTCAAAGCACTATGCAATTTTGCAGATTTCAGTGTAGGCTGCCACAAAATCAGGTTATAAATCTCTGCAGGAGAGAAAAACATTTGCAACCATAGGCTGCCTTTAGCTTGCACCCCATCTATTAGTGTTGCTGCTTTACAGATTTAGAGTCTGGAGACAGAATATAGACTTGGGCAAAACCTTAATGTAAAGTTTGCATGTTCTTGCTCTGGTTTTCCTCACAAATCTGATATCATGCATGAAAGAAAAACTAGCAACTCTAAAGTGACGAAATGTAAGTATTTACGATGAACTGACAATACCTTCCAGCCTTGGTTCCTGAATTTTATTCCTGTAACCTTTAACTGGCCTAAGTATAGTATTTGAGGTATGAACAAACATTATTAAATGCACTATTTTGAATATAAATGCTTATATATGGATTATGATTTTACACTTACATTATGTGAAATGTCTTCTTACATTTGAAGCCAACCTCATTAGGACTGGTTTTATGATACTCTGTGCATTTCCATAATGTATTACTTTGCCCCCTGCTCGCTTCGCTCACCAACCCCCACACCTGTGCTACGTGCTAGCCTCTTTGCGTTTCTGTTGCTTGTGTATGGGGATGCGGAGGTACAATTTAAACATGTTATTTTATGGAAATTGTTACATATGCCTAATAGAACTAACTATTTTACATTACAGTGAGTAATTAACCATATTAAAAATAGCAAAACGTTAATAATTTGAAAGTAAATTATGTTTCATGTTGTGTTAAGAGTTACAATTTGCGTAATATGATTTTGTTCTGTTTGGCTTTGAAATTAACACGCAAATACTTTTTAAACTTACACTTTTACTGAAAAACTTAATATAAATTAGAATATACAGTAAATAATATATTGTAAAATATCGCATTGAATTTTGATTCTGTGTTTGGACTTTCATTGTAATAACTTAACATATAACTGCCAGTGATTGAATTTCTGTTTTTTTTCTCCCAATAAATAAAACTTTTTTTGAACGTTTGTCTCTGAGATTTGTTAATTGTCTTTGCAAAAGCCTATTCTAATGGGAAACTGTTAACGTTTTAATACGAATTGCATATCAAGATCTCTTTTGTTGTCTAATGTTATCCGTGGAAGATGTACTACAGTACCTTTCTTGAATACATCCTTCTTTCTACAGTAATTCATATGTTGGAAGAATGAACGGTGTTAATGGTTGTAGATATTCTTTGGGGTATTGTTAGTTGATGTTTTCATCTTCCGCATGATCACCACCCACTGTTTCAGTATAGTCTATCAATATGCATTTAACCAATTTGCTGTGTAACTGATAGTCAATTTTGGCTTTAATTTGTTTGACTTCATCGTTTCTCTGTGCTAGGATTGTCTGTGTACTCATTTCTTCTGTTGATAACACTTAGTGAAGAAATTCTTCAATAAGATTTGGACATAATATGTCTTCTTTAATAGGGAACTTAAAGTGAGGAAAGCGTTAAAATTTATAAGAGCTGTGAGAGCAGGAACTGTGTCTGTCAAAAGCATTCACAAGAATGAGAGGTGAGAGGACCATGTGCATGGTTGAATATGGTTGAGAGGAAGGCGTGACTTGAAAAAAATCTCATGGCCAAAGTCTGGTCTCACAGGACCTGAAAAAAATCTCTTGGAAAAAATTCTTGTCACGTCTCAGGACTTTTTTTATATAATAGAGAGACATCAGTTATAAAAGCTTGTGTGCACTTTGACTGCTCCATAAACATAACACGCAAATTGTATTGCTATAAAAAAAAAAAAAGGCAAAAGGAAATCCCATAGAGGGTGTGCAAGGTATATAACTGAAAGCTTTGCCAAGATATTAACTAGCAGGCAAAATGTTTGTCCATTTTCATGATAATACCTGAAAGATTGTGGCTGATAATTTGCTGAATCCTTTGTACTAGGCCTTGGTAACAAGTTTTAGTTGTAAGCTGTAATTCATAGTCAATTTAACATGCATCTTAAAGGAATACTCCACCTAAAAATTACACTTTTGTGTTTCTTACATATATTGTTTGTAGTGATGGCTGAGGAAAATTTTTAATCTCATGTTGTCATGGATATCGAGGTTTATGATAGCATGGGGAACTATGCTTCAATTACAAACATCAGCAAACAATATTAAAATGTTCATGAAAAAAGACAGCATCCTGGTATGGTGATTGAACCTGTGACACTGAAGTGTAAAACTGCACGCCTCTACATTTCTAAGTTACACTAAAAGCAGTAATTACAAATCAAGTATAACATTTAGTCCTTCAACAAATGTGTTGTTCTCAATAGAATCAAAACTGTGATAAGAATCTGACTCAAGCTTTGTGTGTAAAAACTGCTAAAGATGAGCTGGAGTGTGATATAGCGGGTCCCCGGTTTGAAATCAAAGGCCAGTTTTAAAATAATCCATTTCTCCGTGTCAGTCTCTGTGGACGCGATTGTGCAGCCGCGGGGAGCTGATGAGGTAATTGGGGTGTGTCGCATTTGCACATGAAGGTGCAGTCGTTATTAATTACTTAATCGGCTTCCTGCGGTGTATGATTGAGGCGCTGCACCCACGGAGCCGCATAAGAACAGGAAAGAGAAATGGAGAAAGAAACGAAAGAGGCTTAGAGAGCGAGAGCAGCATCGGAGTGAAAGACAGAGGATGAGCCAGCCAGCTGAAAGAGAGAGGTCAGCGCGATCAGGGGTACCATGTGGAGTGAAGGATTGGCACTTGAGGGACAGATCGCGTCCACTTCTTATGTGGAGGAGTGGGTTCAATTGAGCTGGAGTCCTCCCTAGGGATCCGAGGGACAACTGCGTGTGCGAGAAGGTAGACGGGAGGACAATAGACCCCGAGCGGTCTGGCAGACGCCGACTGAGGCAGCCAAGATGGGGGTTGGTAGCGAGAGGACTGAGCAAACCTTGGGTGAGCTGGAGAGACCAGGAAGGAGCTATGTTTGGCTGATGTGGCCCCAATGACTGCTGCAGGTTTAAATTCTTGTGTTTTAGCCTTGTTTTAAACATTTAGATTTTTTTTTTTTTACCTATTTATGGATTATTTATTTATTGAACTTTGAGCACTGCAATATTTATTTGGACACTTTGTTTTAATAAAAGCACTTGCACCTTTTTCACCATCTCCTTGCTCAGTTTGATTTATCCTCATCAGTCCAGCTCATCCAGTTACATTACCGACAGTGTTGGGTTGGAGAGGCTCCCAGAAATAAGGTGGGAGCATAGAGCAGGACACACACTATCACATGGGGCACAAGCAATTTATTTCCTGTCTTTTAAGCACAGCTGTGCCATATAATATAAAATGACCAATCAGACAACTATACAGCATTAGAATGGGCTGAAACTCACCTCTTTAATGGTAATGAGCCTTTCATTTCATATGGGTTGAAGTAGACGAGATGTTTGATAAAAGCAGATTCACTCAGTTGTGATGTGATGAATGAAGAGAGCAGGCAACACGTAAACTTACTATTTATTTGAAAGAAGATATCATTGCTTTTGATTGACTTGTGAACTGAGTGCAATGTGCACAAACAAATTAGAAATTTTGGTGTGTCCCGCCAGCAGGACACCTCATACATAAGTGGTCAAGTATCGCTTTAACATTGCAGTATTTTTATTTATAAACAAGACTACCATTGCAAGTTCTGAACACTGTTGCTTTCAACTGTGAGCAGCAAATTAATGCGACATGGGGCCAATTCACTGCAGCTCTTTTCAAAATTTCTTTATTTTTCTATGCTGTAAATGCACTATCAGAGCACAGTGTGTAGTAATAGTTTTGAAAGTACATAAAGCACAAGCAAATCAGATTTTCATGGGGTTCTTTCCCTATACCGTAACTTTAATGATTTTTCTGCCCAATGTGTGCAAGACCAGTGTAGGCAAATGTCTAGATCATAGATGTTTTTGGAAGTTTTAGTGTGGATGGGGAGACTTTGTAAAAAATAAGAAAATGCTATTGTGGACAGTGATTGATTATGTTAAAAAAATCTAATTATAAAATGGAAACGTAGTAGTGAGGACATAGCTAAAGAAATGGCGTTGGATCCTTCTGCCATATTTGTTTTATTTTTGGGATTTTGGCATTTAATCAGTGAATTTTTTTTTTAAAGTTTTCTACTGAGTTTATGTACTTCAAGCTATAACAATATATGGTCCGCTTTCATAAGTTTAAACCTCATTCCAATGGAGGAGAGTACAACATGTTTTGCAACTGATAATGAAGCTTGTTTTGCCAGAAGTGTACAATAATAATCTGAAATCAGTTAAGACTGGTGTGGGCTTTGTTTAGGTATTTTTTACAAATGTTTTTCCATTTAGTTGACATGTACATTCTGAATGTTTATAATTTAACTGCCATACATGTACATTGCATGGACCTGCTAATTCTCACTCTTTTTCAGGCCCCACCTCTTCTGAGCAGCAGTAAGTGGAAGCACAGAGCAGTGGTGTCACCCACAGGCACGTAGCCCTTCGCAAACACCTGAGTAATTTCAACTGGAGTAAAGCAGACAGCTGACAAGGAGAAATAACCGGCAGTGGGAAATCGAAGTTAATCGCCCAGTGGGTGGTGGAAGCTTAAAGCAGATGGTCTCTTAGTGATTCATCTGAACGCAGTAAGCACTGAAGTTACTGCAGAAACACAGAAGATGCACTAAACGAAAGTTCCAATCTGTTCTCTGCCCATTGAGGGCACGTTTATATGTTGTGTGTCCTGCAGCAAGTACAATTCAGGTTTTTTTGGCCAACAATGTAGACAACTTCACCTGCCAAATGTGTTTAGTTAATTTACAGTTGGTCAGGAAAATATGTGAATTGGAGGACCATGTTAGGAACTTAATAGCAATTAGGCAAACCAAAAATTGGATCGACACTGTTTAGACAATTTGTCTATTTCTGAATCGGCTTCAGTCTTTCCAGGTCCCACTGTAGTTAGTTGCGCGGCAACAGGGCAAGTGGGCAGCGGTAAGACGGAGGTCTAAGAAGCCAAAACTTAGTCCCTCAGCACCCAGGTCACCAACTCAAACTCAGGACAGATTCTCAGCAGTCTGCAGTGCGCCTGTGGATCCTGAGAGCAACAAAGTGCTCATAATTGGCGATTCCATAGTGCAGAATGTTAGAATTCCAAACTATGTTAAACCAGTAGTTAATGTTAAATGCCTCTCAGGAACAAAGATTTCTGACATAGAGGCCGTATTGGATCTTGTTGCCGACAATGAAGTATCTATCTTATTGCTGCATGTCGACATTAATGATACAGTAATCCCTCCTCCATCGCGGGGGTTGCGTTCCAGAGCCACCCGCGAAATAAGAAAATCCGAGAAGTAGAAACCATATGATTATATGGTTATTTTTATATTGTCATGCTTGGGTCACAGATTTGCGCAGAAACACAGGAGGTTGTAGAGAGACAGGAACGTTATTCAAACACTGCAGACAAACATTTGTCTCTTTTTCAAAAGTTTAAACTGTGCTCCATGACAAGACAGAGATGACAGTTCTGTCTCACAATTAAAAGAATGCAAACATATCTTCTCTTCAAAGGAGTGCGCGTCAGGAGCAGAGCATGTCAGAAACAGACAAAATCAATAGGGCTGTTTGGCTTTTAAGTATGCGAAGCACCGCCGGTACAAAGCTGTTGAAGGCGGCAGCTCACACCCCCTCCGTCAGGAGCAGGGTGAGAGAAAGAGAGAGAGAGAGAGAGACAGAGAAAAACAAAGTCAAAAATCAATATGTGCCCTTTGAGCTTTTAAGTATGCGAAGCACTGTGCAGCATGTCGCTTCAAGAAGCAGCTGCACACAGAAGGTAGCAACGTGAAGATAATCTTTCAGCATTTTTAGACGAGCGTCCGTATCGTCTAGGTGTGCGAACAGCCCCCCTGCTCACACCCCCTACGTCAGGATCAGAGAAATTCAGCACAAGAGAGAGAAAGAAAAGTAAGTTGGGTAGCTTCTCAGCCATCTGCCAATAGCGTCCCTTGTATGAAATCAACTGGGCAAACCAACTGAGGAAGCATGTACCAGAAATTAAAAGACCCATTGTCCTCAGAAATCCGCGAACCAGCAAAAAATCCGCGATATATATTTAAATATGCTTACATATAAAATCTGCGATAGAGTGAAGCCGCGAAAGGCGAAGCGTGATATAGCGAGGGATCACTGTATTTGTTTACAGCAATCTGAGGTGTTAAAGAGGAACTTTATCTCTCTATGCACCACAGCTAAAAGAAAATGTCGGAATTTAGTTGTATCTGTCCCTTTACCAAGATTATATAGAGGGAATGTGATTTATAGCAGATTGCGTTCCCTTCACTGTTGGCTAGAAACCTGATGTGCAAATAAAAGCATAGCCTTTGTGAACAATTGGGATGATTTTTGGGAAAGGCCTGGATTTTTCAAAAGAGATGGTCTTCATCCTAACTGGAGGGGATCTTATGTATTACTCCAAAATATGGCAGCAACACTGCCTGGCTGACTGATAAAAGCACCATACAGGCCATAGTCATGTGATCTCGAATCACAGGCTGTTATTTATCCCACCTGTTACTTTCCTGAAGCTGTTGCCCATAATCCCTGTTGTGGGGCATCTAGTAAATTTAGTCATGATGTAGACCTTAAAATTACCTGATAACCAAAAAATAAGATGTATATTTAGACCAACAGATAAAACTAGACCCTCCACCAGGGGCACCTGTAATAGAAACTTAGTTCAAATTAAAACAAAAAATATAATCACCAGTTCAGAAAGAAGTATTCAGTTTTAAAAGCTGCTTATTGAACATTTGGTCTCTTGGCAGTAAAGCTGTTTTGGTAAATGATATTATATTAAGTACAAAATCTGATCTATGTCTTCTCACTGAAACCTGGCTTAGTAATTCTTACACTGTTCCCCTAGCTGAGGTGTCACCAGATGGATACTCGTTCCTTCATAAATGTAGAGATTCTGGTTGAGGAGGAGGACTTGAAATAATTCATTGTGACAAAATGCAAATTGTTTCTCAAAATTTAGGCAACTACACATCCTTTGAGGCATTCATTTTAAATATTAAAACAGGTTCCAACACAATTGTAGTGCTAGTCTATAGACTATCCGGGCCACATTCATTGTTCCTTACTGAATTTGGCAACCTTTTACCTGATTTGGCTATAAATTATGATCACGTAGAGCGGATGGGGGATTTTAACGTACACACTGATGTGGAAACCGACACTTTTAGCAAATGTTTTACTTATTTGTCAAATTCAGTAGGATTTTGTCAGATTATCAAAGGTCCAAGTCATATTCATAACCACACATTAGATTTAATTATAACTTACAAAGTTGAAATTCAAAATTGAAATATTACTCCATTAAATGAAGTTATTTCCGATCAATATTTAAATTACGTTTGATTTGGTTCTGCCCTTACCAATACACTCACAGATTAAAACAAAGACTTCTAAACTGTAATTCTGCTTCAGAATTTATACTGTAGATACTTTGAGCAAGTCAAGTGTAATTTTGGAAAACAATTTAGATCAGCTAACATTATATACTATTATAATATGACCTTGAGAGATACTCTGGCTGCAGTGGCTCCCCTTAAAACAAAAGTGATCAAAGCACATAGAAACCCACCTTGGTTTAGAGAGAAAGCACTCAAGCGCTTAAATTAGAGTGTCGAAAGCTGGAGTGCAGATGAAGAACAACACAGCTGTAGGTCTTTCAAATTGCATGGACAGAAAGTGTTAAAAAGGTATATAAAAATGCTGCCTTTAAAGCTCACTCAGACTACTATTGTAAAATAATAGATAATAATAATAATAATAATCCTCTGGTACTATTTAGAACAGTGGCTAATCTAACAAAAGAGAATTCAGTTCTACAGTGCAAAATACCAAAAAACATTAGCAGTACAGACTTTATGAACATCTTTAATGAGAAAATTAAAAATATGAGATCTCATTTCAGCATCACAGATTTCAGCATCACAGTGCAAACCGTATACTAGCTTGGCAGACCCTGTCTCACATTGCATTCAACACTTTTTAGTCCTCTAACAGAGCAGGAAGTCTTGAATTTAATTTCTAAAATAAAACCTACTAGTTGTTCCCTAGATCCAGCAGTAATATTTCAGTTCTCATATTAATTGTAGTTTTAATTTTATAAAAATTAATTTTTATTTTGTTCTAGGTTTCAGTGGAGTCAACAATTTTTATTATTTCTGTGTTTAAAATTTTAATTTATATTTTATTTAGTTCTGGCTTTTTTACATAATAGTACAATTTTAGTTTTTTTTTCTGTTGCAAGGCCACAAATGCTGGCCTACACATATTTCAATGCCAGTTAAGTTTCAGTCAACAAAATATGCTCACAGTTCTTAATGCTGTTAAACACAGCTTGACTATCAATGATCAGTCAGCAAGATCAAATGTTTCAACCCAAGAAACCAGTCTGTGTAAGCATGTTGCTGTTAAGCTTTAAAGAAGCACGCATTTAGAGAGATTTTTTCATGTTGCAACTATGTCCACTGCGCAGATAGCCACACAGTGAAAATATTCACTTTATGAACGCCTGTAATGCAGGTGCACAGAAAAGGTCATATCTACTGGCGCCAGCAGACTGTATGTTGACAATTTCTGCTGCCAGTACTGAAGCACTGACGTGTGGCGATGTTCATGGCTGGTGAGGCACGGACTCCTTCAGAGTCAGATTTACAAATATATGAACCAAAAAGAGCAGCTTTTTCACTATTCAATTGGCAGTATGCACATTGACTACTGGTTATGTTTCATATCTCATCAACATTCTTTACACACACATAGGTAAGGCACATATTTGGCTAAGAAAGAACATTACATTTAAAGCGGCCAGAGAGCGGAGAGAGCGCATTTGCTTCTCACCCACCGTTTGTTCTAAATTTGTCACTGCAGTTTCACAATTCAAACTCATTCGATACAAGTGAAATTATAGAGTGGTGTACCTTAACTGAAATATTTAGTTGTTTTTAAAAGCTTATAATTCTGACGCTTTAAGCAATTTTAATAGACTGTTCAACAAAAGAAGGAAGAGGAGGAGGTTAGAAGCACACATTGATACAACGCATTGCCACACCCACCACACGACAAACCAACCCAGGATCCAGATTAGGGCCCAAATGCAGCCATGCAATGGGTGGGTAACAAGAAAAACAAAAGAATATTTTATTTAAGGTCCAAATTTAGTTTTTAAATATTGGATTTTTTTTCTTAGTCTTATCCCATTTTTTATAAAATTGAAAACCGTTTATGGTCTTACCTTTATTTGTAAATGAAGTCCATATGCCTATTCTTCTCCATGAAAATCTCCGTCACTTTTGTGTAAAAGTCCTCCTTATTTTCCTTTAGCTTTAAAAGTCTTAATCTTCCATTTTGGCAGTCAGTCGAAATAAAAAAATAAACGGACCACTGCAGTGCACTTCCCTTTGATATCGCTAACTTATTGGCGCTGAGAGTCTCTGCGTAGAACAGTAGCAACAAGCACCTGTTGGGCTTCAGTGCAGCACAGTATTGTCTGTCTCAACTTGTGCCTTTTCACTGTGGTTTTATGTCCTATCAGCAAGACTAAATATGTCACACACATTCATTAAAGTTATTAGACAGACTGTTTAAAGTCAGGTGTATAATAAATGCACGTCCAAACATTATATTGCCGACATACAGAGAAACAGCAAGAGGCACGCAACAATTGCTTGCATCAACCCAGCATTGAGGGATAGCGCTGTCCAAGATGAGGCTCGTCGCTGCCATACCTTGCGTTTCCCCTCTGTATTTGATCAGGAAATACACAAATTGAGCAATTTTGACTATAAAAATGATCATAATTATTAGAATCATACAGCCCAGTGGACAAATTTATTTTATGTTATCATTATAAGTTTTTTTTTTTATTACTTTTCATGATGATAAGCATGACCGCACATCCCTGTATGAAGTGCAGTTATGTTACCAGAGAAGTGCCAGACTTCTACTAAGCACTGATCCAGCTGGCCCTGCACTGAAACTCCGAGACTCTCTTCTTCTTCTCGCAAAAAAAACTCACCATCGTCACCCACATGTGCTTACTGCTTCAAGCCAACGAACCAAATGTGCGCAACAAACAAACAACGGTCTTTTACGGAAGTTGCGCCACATGACTATAGTAAGCCTAAGGTACAAGATCACCGCATAGTAAACAGCGCAATGTAATTGAATGCTCAGGGCGACCTGCAAACAACCCCTCTGCATGACTGAACCGGATTGAACAAAAATGCTATTGCCATTTTTTTTTTGTTTTACTCAATTTTCGTTCTTGTTTTAGTTTGTTCACATATCACTAATTTTTATTTAGTTTTAGTTTCTCTGTTTGCCTTAATTTCAGTTCTCGTTCTTGTAAAACTAAAAACAATATTTTTAGTTCTAGTTCTTCTTTTCATTATGAAAATATCACTGAGATCCAGTGCCAACAAAACTAGTATAAAGCACAACGGATGTTCTTGCAGCACCTTTTCTTAACATTATTAATAGTTTATTATTGCAAGGCACAGTACCTGATGCACTAAAACATGTCAGTCATCAAACCATTACTTAAAAAGTCAGATCTAGACCCATCCACACATACTCCATAACTATAGACCAATTTCAAATTTACTCTCTCTCTAAAATACAAAAAAAAAAAAAAAAAAAAGCAGTTGCCAATCAGCTTCAGTCACACCTTACGCATTACAATTTACTTGGGAAATTCCAGTCTGGTTTCCATACTGGTCATAGTACAGAAACGGCACTAACGTGTTATAAACGTTATTCTGATATCCTCTGATGAAGGAAACTCCACAGTAATTATGTTGTTAGACTTAAGCAGGGCGTTTGACACCACTGACCATTCTATTTTACTGCACAGACTGGAAAATAATGTTAGGCTTACAGGCAGTGTCCTTGCCTGGTTTAGTTCTCATTTATGAAATATATTCCAATACGTACAGAAATGTGCTGACAGTACTCATTCAGTATACGCAGAACTGAGATATGGTGTCCTGCAAGGTTCAGTACTGGGACCTTTACTGTTTTCACTTTACATGCTTCCTCTGGGATCTATCTTTAGGAAACATAATGTTAATTTTCACTCATATGCAGACGACACCCAGTTATACCTTTCTATTAGACCAAATGAAGTTTCTCCGATTTTGTCTTTAATTAGTTGTGCTAGTGAATTAAAGGAGTGGATGGATGAGAAATACTTTTCTTTAAACACTAATAAAACAGATGTTAATTATTGGAGGGAATGATGCTGATCACAACAATATTTTGTCATCATTTGACTCAGTTGGAATCACCATTAATTTTACTAAATCAGCCCGCAAACTAGGAGTTACCTTTGATTCCACCATGTCATTTAAAGCACACATTACAAAGTTGTCTAAATTATGTTTCTTCCATCTTAAAAATGTTAGGAAATTAAATAGTTTTCTAAATAAGCGTGATTCTGAGAAATTAATTCATGCATTTATTGACTACTGCAATTCGGTGTTTACTGGATTTTCAAACTGTTATACTGGATTTCAAAATCCTCCTTTTAACATATAAAAAGCCTTAAATGGCTAAGGTCCAGCTTACTTATCTGAACTTATCATGACTTACAAACCAGAACGTACATCAAGATCTCAAGATGCCGGTCTGCTTATGATTCCAGGGATTAATAAAATAACAGTAAGAGATTGTGCTTTTAGTTACAGGGTCCCTAAACTGTGGAATAGTCTGCCTGCTACTATAAGAGATGCCCCTTCGGCCTCAGCTTTCAAATCCCGGTTGAAGACTCACTACTTCAGTTTGGCATACCCTGACTAGAGCTGCTGATTAACTATGCATACTGCATCTCTGTTGTTCGTCATTAGCACCAAAACATAAGTAATATGATAGTTGTAATTTGTCACTAACCCTCACCTATTTGGTTTCTCTTCTCAGCACTCAAATGTGGCACTTGGTGCCACTATCCTACTGCCAAGTTGTTTTGCCTGCCTAAGGTAAAGTCATCTCTGATGAAGAATCGCAGGAATCGTCAAGTAGAGGGGTTCTTTCTTCAGACTGGCTGGCCCAGCACTGTCTCAGCTGTGGAATGGCCAATGGGGGAGGCAGCTTGATGGCCGAGGTCTCCAGGACTCTGAACAAATTCAAATTGTATTATGTGATATCATCTAATCTTGAATTCTGCTCTGTCCTCGCAATATTTCTATTGCACTATTATATTGTATTGAGGATTACTTGTGTATTGTTCTGTGTATTGTATTTACCCTCCTTTTTTTGACACCCACGGCACGCCCAACCTACCTGGAAAGGGGTCTCTCTTTGAACGGACTTTCCCAAGGATTCTTCCATTTTTTCCCTACAAGGGTTTTTTTGGGAGTTTTTCGTTGTCTTCTTAGGGAGTCATGGCTCTGGTCTATCAAAAGGCATAGGCTGTCAAAGCCAATGACGGCACTTCTTGTGTGATTTTGGGCTATACAAAAATAAATTGTATTGTCTTGTATTGTATTACACCATTTCCAATGGTACATACAGTATGTGCATTAAATACTGCATTTTAATATGCCTTTTGATAAATACAATATTTTATTGCACCTGGAGCAGTTTTTCATTATGGATATCTCTGTCCTTTGCTCCAATCGGCTTTCCTCAAACCTGTTGTGGCGGGCAGGCAGCCGGGTCCCATGCCCGGCTGGGACGCCCCTTCTACATATGTTCCGGGGTAGCAACCATGGGCTTCTCAGTACCTCCCCTGGGACACTTGGTGGCAGCCTCCCTGGCTGACGATGGTGCCTCAGTTTCCCACAGGGCTCCATGAGAGACGGAGTTCTCCACAGCCCTGTTGGGATCTGGGGTGGGCGCCAGGGGGTGCTGCATGGGTCCCTGAGTCACCGTGGACAACTCTGCAGCCCCGCCTGGAAGTGAAATTGGAAACAGGTGGTCAAGCACCTGGAGCACTTGAGTGGTGGTTGCTGGCCCCTTTTATAGCCCACCCTGAAGGCCAGAGATGGGAGGTGGAGGATGAAGCTAGACAGGAGGAGTGGTGGTTCAAGAAGGAAGTGTTGTTTGTACTTATTTGGACTGTGTTGTGCCTGTGGGGTTCACAGGGAAGACGTGCCCCACAGGTGAAGAAAATAAAGTTTTGTTGTGTTTTTACACGTGCCTAAGTGTGACTCTGTGCCGGGTCAGGCACAATATAGCGCCTTATACCGTGTCACACTGTTTAGTCTCCCACTTCTTGACACTGAAAGAAAAAAGATGCACAATTCTGCCACTATCATCCTTCACCTTGGGAATAGTGATGAGCAGTGCCTGGTTTCTCAAAAAAAAATTCTCCTGAATTTTTATCTCCACATTATAAGAGAAGTTCTGATTGCTAACACCACCATGTGGTATAATAATACAACTACATAGAAAATACATACTTTAAAATGCCTTTAAGGGAGTTGTTTTTTACGTCTAAGAAAAAGGATTTTGAATTGTCATGTAATAGGCAGTGTGGGGAGGTGGATGTGAATCTCTACTGTAAACCATAAGGATGCTGGCTTAAATTCAGCCTTTGACACACAGTGCAACCCTGAGCAAGTCACTTAAGATGCTGGTTCCCCAATCGTAAAATAAATAAATATGTAAACAGTTATGCTTGTAAAGTGCTTTAAGAGGGCGCTTGTTATAGTAAGGTATTACATAAAAGTATTTTATATAATTAAACAGATTTACAATAAAACCTGCAATAATGTATCTTCTGTCATGATACAGGACTACAACCAATCTAACATATTGTAAGTACATTTTAATTTGGGATTATTTCCGTATCTTTTCTTGAATCATTGTTGATTCATACTGTGCTTTTTGATAATGACTTTTTATTTAAGCATTTCCAAAAGAACATACAGTATATGAGTAAGTATATGAATTCAAATGCATCTGTTGGAAATAGTAAAGTAAACACAAAATTTTAAAGATAGTAAGACAGGAAACGGTATACTAGATCAGTGGTTCCCAAAGTGGGGGTCGCGACCCTCTGGGGGGTCGTGAGACATTGGGGGGGGGGGTCGCAAGATGATTTCCAAGAAATCAAATACTTTTTAAAAACTTTTTAGAAATGAATTAATTTAATTTTTTAGAAATAACATTTTATCCATAACTAACAAAAGATAAAAACTAGTAGTTAATAGTTACATTTAAAAAAAACATGCAAATTAAAAAGCCATCAGACTGTCTTGGAGCGAGTGCGTCGGTGTGTGTACAGACAGTGCTGGAGCGATGCTGGGGAAAAAGAAAGGTCTTAAAGCAAGAGTCTTACAAGTGGCGCCTCACGTAAAATTCACGCATTGTATTATACACAGAGAAGCTCTTGCGAGCAAAACATTTGACCCAGAACTTAAACGTGTTCTTGAGACTTCGATAAAAATGGTCAACAATATAAAAGCGCATCCACTCAATATCAGACTGTTTGCCACTCTCTGTAACGAACTGCGATCAGAGCATGAGTGCTTGCTTTTCCATACAGAAGTCAGGTGGCTTTCGCGAGGGAATGTGCTCTGCCACCTGTTTGAGCTGCGGGACGAAGTGCGCTTATTTCTGATGGAGCATGGGTCCCAGCTCGCTGATCACCTCACTGATCCTGACTGGTTAACAAGGCTAGCGTATTTGGCTTGCATATTTGAAAAACTGAATGGACTTAATATGTCATTTCAGGGTGAGAACACACACATAATTTCGCTAAATGATAAAATCCACGCATTCAAGAGAAAACTTGAGCGCTGGACTGAGCGAGTTGAAATAGGAAGGATTGATATGTTTTCTGAGCTGGATGAAAAAAGTTATATGGTTGTTAGAGCGTTATGTTCTTTTTTGTTGTCATGCTCTTGTTTGGATAAGATATTTTGTTGAAATTAAACAAATGAGTAAATTACTATTAAAAAAAATTATATGGTTGTTAGACCATTGTGTTCTTTCGTGTTGTCATTCTCATGTTTGGATAGGCCTATTGGCGCATGTGCACCGTTGCGCGCAACATTTGTATATTTTAACCACTTCCGAGGATAGTGGGGGTCATGAGTCACTGGCACGGTTATTTTGGGGATCGTGAGCTGAAAAGTTTGGGAACCCCTGTACTAGATGAGAGAGGACATCTCACAGGATGCAAGACAATGTTTCTTAACTTGGGGTGTGAAGGATTTGCTTTAAAGCATTCAAAACAGTCAGGTTTACTACATTACACATGTCACCCTAATCTATTTTAGCACTGGCAAACTTTGCTGTTGTATGACAGTAAAAAAATAAGGATTAAGGGGACTTTTTTTTGTGTTGTTTATGTAACATAGCTACTCCTACATCTAACATAACTAGTGAGTGCAAAACTAATTACGACATTGCAGTGTCTAAATAAAGACAAAATTCTCATTGATTGCACAGACAAGACAGCAGTACACATTAACTTTTGAGTATACTACATGTGTTGGTGTGCTCAGCCCCAAAGGAACAGGGAACCAATGCCAGTAACACCTGCGAAAGGCTACTCCAATTTAATTCCCACTTACTGCGGCTCTTAACAGCTGTCCAAGAAACCCTCATGTACACAGTAAGCTCTTTGCTTTTTAAATACTCTAATGCCAAAATAGTCGTGAAGATGTATGCCTAGCTCTCTGTTCTCCTTAAAAAAAAACAAAAAAACACTGCATTAAGGTTCAGTGTGGCACTATCAAAACAGCTTAGAAAATGTGTGTGGGGATTAAGGCAAGAAATATTTCCTGGGCCTGAAAATTTGAATGATATAGATGGGGTTCTAATAACTTCGGATCAGAAGTTATTACACAACAATAACTGACAACATGAAAACACATTTGTTAACAAACACATTAATAAACGACAAACTAAACTACTTACTCTCTTCACAGATATGAATATAAAGGAGAGCACAAGAACAACGAATAAAAGAACTGCAAACACAGATGGCTGACAGATCAAGAATAATCAATTAATGAAAATAACTGTATAGTAACATCCTTTAGTCAGCCTTGAAAGTGCATTTCAGTCCTCTGACAACTTTTCCCTAAGGTAAGGAGTGTTTCAAGTTATTGTGAAAGACCGGTCATGCTCCAAAATAAGTGTGGCAATATGTTTTTTGGTTGCATAGAAGGGCTGGCATAGACAAGGCAGCAGCTGTTGTAAATATGAGAGCAAGAATAGCTGCCCTGTGCATTTGATCAACTTCACGGCATAGCACATTTCCACATGCAGCTCAATATACAGTGCAGTAACAAGCACCAGGTTTGTTTAATTCATGGCACCAACTTCCAAGGCACTGCCCTTCACCCTCCCTCCATAACCATCACAATTTATTTTTAACACCTTATTTTTACGGCACTTGCGTCCTCCGTAACCTTAAACTACTTCTATTCCATCTTGAGCTGAATCATAGAAATTGAACTTCCAGTATACATGGCAGATCACGGGAGGCAGCTTGTTGATGATTGGCTAACCAGACTACCCTGCTTACTAAAAACTGTGAGAATACTTTGACTTGATTGGTTAAAATGTACTCAAAATACCCCCCCCCCCCAAAAAAAATGTTGCTCTCTTACATGGTTGTTGCAACTTTAATAAAATGACAAACAGCAGTGAATCTAAAATGCCCATATGCGCGTGAGCTGTTAAATTGAAATTTCCTCAACCCAGCACAAAAAAAGTCTGGTTCAAAAACTAGTTAAATCTTTTAACTAGGAAAAAAAGTGATATAACAATATTGTCTTGGGAGAAATGCCAGGGCTAAGATTTAATGCATCTACGTTATTTGACTGGTCTGCTGTGCCTGTTGCACTATACCAGGATATGAAATGGATAGTGTATTCCTAATTTTACAGAAAAAGTCAGTTATTTATCCCTATACCCATTCATTTTATAACTCGCCAACCCCCACCACCAAACTGTTACCAGCAGTTGAAGTCATAGAGGTAATTCATGTACATACTTATATTTACTCAACAGGACAAACTGAAGGAATTAATTAACTAAAAATAAATGCACATACTATGTACAGTCATTCTGTATATTTAATGTTGCATGTAAATAGTAATGATTGTGAAAGGTGTTATACAGAATAAATACGATTTTTGTTTGAAAGAATGCCGAAAGAAGCTGCAAAAATATGATGGGGTTTGTCATTGCTATTTTAAACATATGGTTCAACTGGATCAACTCGTCTGTACATGTGCACAGAATCATCTCCTTGTTTCATAAGTAATGAACTCAAAACGTTAAGCTAGTATGTCACAGTTCAAAAATACCATTCTGCTTCACTAGAGGGCGCAACAATTCATCATTTAGATTTCCACAAATACATCCAGTGTAATGCAAGAGGACAACATATCTACAGCAACATAAAGAGAGAGATTCAGCATTTTTGCCAAAAAGGGAATTAGGCATAGTTGTTCACATATAAATAATGTCTACTTTAAGTGCATAATAATGTAAAATTAAATTGCTTTGAATAGTTTAAGGAATTATTAGCAACATAAATTAACTGAAATTTCTTTTAATGACATACAACAAATATCATCCCACAATTTCAAACCGGGACTAATTCACAGACATTTTTTTTAATTAAAGGTAAAGAACATATCAAGTTTAATATTAGAAAAGACAAGAAGAAATACAAGAAATAGAGCATATATTTTAAATTAGAACATGAAAATAAGTAAAGATTTGGAACATTGAAAAGGATTGTTAGGTAATTCCAAAATCAAAACAGTCTCTGTAAACTACACTAGTAGTTTAGCTAATATGTTTTTTCAAAATGAAAACAGGATATTAAAGAGTTTTAAAAATAAACATTGTCTTTACTTATTATTATCATAGCAGTCTTCGGATCCCTATATAACATTAAGAAAAGCCCTTGTACAACACTGCCTAAGAAAATTATTTACCATCTTGGAAGTTTTCACATTTTACTGTTATACAATATTGAATCACAGTGGATTTTATTTGGTCTTTTGACACTAATTAAGATAAACAAATGATTTAATGTTAAAGTGAAAACAGATCTCTGCAAATTTTTCTAAATTAAAAACATAAAACACAAAATAATTGATCACATAAGTATTTGGTGTCTTTGTGTAGATGCACCGCTGGCAGCCATGGCAGCTTTGAATCTGTGTGCACAAGTCTCTATAAGCTTTAAACATCTTCTGGACACTGCAACTTTTTCCTAATCTTCTTTGCAAAACTACTGAGCTCTTTCAGGTTGCATGGGGATTACAAGTGAAGAGCCTTTTTCCAAGTCCAGCTACAAATTCACACCTTGATTGAGAAGTGAACTCTACCGGACATTAATGTTGTTAATACCCAAGGGGATAAATACTTTTTATAGCCACTGTATGGCTTTGCTACATAAAGAACTTAATTCATATAATATAAATGTTTAGACTACACGGTGGTGGAGTGGTAATAGCTGCTACCCATAAGCCCCATTGAAAATGGGTTTTAGGTCTCTGTGATCCTCAACAATAATTAAAATTCTTGAAATTAGTTTATTAAAATCCATTACTTTGCTGGTTTTAGTAGCCTAACTAAAGCCTATTTAGGCAACCATCTAGGTACCACAAGAAACCTTATATGCATTTTGAGGACCACACTCCAGAGTACTGACCTTTAGTATAACAAATTGTGTGCCTACAGTAATAATAACAACAATAATGTATTTTATTTATTATATATTATCTATCTATTATAAAAAGAAATCCTGTCCCCTTTCCTGATAGTCTACGATACGTGATCTTTCTCGGAAGATAATTTAAAGACACGCAAGACGAAAGAGACCTGCCACGGGAACATAGAAGGAGAGTCTTGCAAGACACACCCTACTTACAAGCAATATCAAAAAAAAAAAAAAAAAAAAATCAGTAGTGTAAAGGCAGTCATGCAGCACACACAGCTCCAGGGCTCTCAGTGCATATGAAGTGTATAAGGTCAATACGGTAGAAATGAATAGGGTACAAATGAACCGTCAATGATTAAACGAAGAATAAAGAAAAGCGCGGAGAAAAGAGACTCAAATGTATTGGACAGAAAAAAAGAGCAAAAAAGAATAATCGAGGTGCAAATTCAGAAAATAAAGAAAGTAATTATCAGCCCGGAACAAGTGGAATTGAAAAAAAGCAGGTCCAATCAGGCTCAGAATTAAATGACAGTGAGTAAACGACAAAGTAGAACTTCATTGAGATGTTTACAAACGTTGGCGCTAAACACATGCAGAGCAGGTTAGAGACTATGAAACCAGTGAAATTAGAAAGGCTCAAAAAAAAAAAAAAAAAAACCTTGGCGCTATACACATGTGGAGAAAGTTAAAGGATATGAAAGTAGGAAAATTAGAAAATATAAAAAAGTAAAGATCGCAGTAGTGCAAACAAACAAACTGACTCATTTAACTATGCACAAGTCTAACTTTGGTTTTGCACAATAATTACTACACTATTGCACCTTAACACTTAATTCTACTTTATTCACATAATTTTACTTATTTATTATGTTCTACTATACTGTTATCTTTCGATCTATGACTTTTTGTTAATCTAACTGATATTTTTCTAACTTTGCACAGTTTTTGATAAGCGGATCAGGATGCATTTCACTACGTGTTGTCCTGTATAACTATGCATGTGACAAATAAAGAATCTTGAGAATTTCAAAAACGGAGTTTACCGCACATGCATTTATTGGTTACTTTGTTAATGTATATATATTTATCTGTCTGCTTATTTAAAAAGCTACATTTACCCCAGGAGTCAAAAACGTTCTGTCTAGCCCTTGTACAAAAACCTAGACAAAAGCTGGGGTATCACCTTGGTAACCCCATGTACTTTTGGAACTGTGAGAGGAAAATAGCACGACTTTACAGACAGGAGTCCAATGCAGAACTCTACTTACTTTTTTACTTTGTAAAAAAAAAAAAAATTATTAACTGCTGATAATGTAGATCGTTTTGTCTATGCTGAAATTCCAAACAGAGAAACCTATCCTGACCTCATTAAAAAGATTCAGCATATTGGGACTCGCAAGATTACAAATATTGTTTTTACAGAAGTTCTGAAATAAAAGTGAAACTAATGAAATAGCAACAATTCAAAGAAAAAACAATCTTAAAAGTGTGTATCCGGAAAACCAAAAAGTAAGGAAAAAGTAGATCTCATGATAATAAGGTTATAAAACTTTAAAATGTCTAGAACATTAAGAACAGACAATAATGGCAAAAACTAAAGGACTAATAAGAGCTGAAAATACAATGATACATTACACATTCTCATTAGAATAATGAATGAATCCAAAGAAGAGATAATTTTTTTCCATTAACACAAAACTGTATAATGACAGTATATGCAGTATAAAGTAAATTTTAATAATCCACACTTAAGAAAGTTACATTGCCTTAAAGCTCTGAAGTACTTAAAATGCATACTTGATTACTGACAATGCTACTAATTTACTTTAGAAATCCTAAAACTTTTAAAAAGGACAAGCTTCAATGAGTATAGATTTTGATAACTCTGCTATTGAAGAGCCAAATGTGACTACATGCTGACCAATTTCCCTTTATGAATCAGGCTTTAATAACTTCAAATCCACAGGAAACAAAAATAGCTTTATTTTAATGTTTACTTAATGTTATTTATTTAAACAAAGTTATGCAACAACAGCTGGAACTGTAAGGGACGATTTATACCTCACGCTCAGAATGCATATGCACATGAATAAGGCTGCCACGTATTCTCAGCGTTCATTTGACATGTCCTCAGAAATTAACGTAATATGTGCGCAAGTTGCAGTACCAGAAAAAAAAAAAAAAAAAAAAAAAGGAGAGCGGCATGTTCAACTTTAAGTGTGACATCAGAGTCTTTGTTTACTATCAACATGTGACAGCAAGCCACTTTGGAGACCCTACAGGATCAATGTGTGTGCTTCGATGTTTGATGAATGGTTCAATGTGGTGAAGCAAATCATCTAACTTAAATGCTGACATACAAATGTATTTGTGGTGCTTTTTTTCCATCTGTTTCTTGCATAGACAATATATGTGTTGCATATTCCCAATCATAATGACCCGATACCTACTATCTCCTGTGCCATTTTTTTGCACCTTCACAACAGCATCAGAATCTGTGGAAGCGTATTTGAGCCACAGGGATTTGGTGATGCTAAAATGACACCAGTGTATGTGTGTGCTTGTATTCACCTTGCGATGAGCAGATGCCCTGTCTAGAGATTATTTCTGTCTCACGCCAGACACTTGCTGGAATCAGTGCATCCCTGAATTGATGGATGTAATCATTAAACATCCATTCTTTTCAGAGATATTGTGGCAAGGTGTTCTGAATTTATTTGATGTTTCGGCAATTCACAATACAGTGAAACCGAATGTTGCTTTCTCACCATGATGATATCTCACACTGCCACCTGGTGCAATCCCCCAGATTTACATAAAGTACGCTGTGAAGTATAAACGTGACACAGCTGGAGTAGCAGTAGCGTCCATAGTTGCATGCATCATGCCACGTGAAGTATAAACCCGTCCTATGATAAAGTAAACGTCCCTTTACCCTTAACTTATTGCACCAACTTTTTTCTGCAAAGATAGCAACCAAATGCTTCCTATAATTTAGAATCAGAGACTCCACATCATTGTTGAGGAAAGTCAGACAACTCTTCCTTATTAACTTTGAAACAGTGGTTTGTTAAATACTTGTTTCAAATCCTGTCACTACATCTCAATTTGTTTTAAGACTGAACATTGACTAAGCCAGTAAGACCAATTTCAACTTCTTTTCAGCCATTCCAATATAGGCATGCTTTTGTTTTTTTTGCATGACTATTTTTGCTGCAAGACTCAAGCACAATTCGGCTTCACCTCATGGGTGGATAATCATGAATCCTCCTTAAGTGAATTAATAGTTTCTTCAATTGTGACAAGATGTCTAGGTTCTGAGGAAGAAAAGTATCATCACGCCATGACACTACCACTAACATGTTTGATTGCACATTTAATGGTCTTACTATGAATCTAATTTTCTTTACACTAGCTAGAAGTCTACCCATGTCATTCAAAAAGATTATTTTTTTTCTTAGGTCTATACAACATTCTCTCAAAATGCTTGAGGATGAGTGTTTATTTTTATCTTGGTTAGTAGTGGCGTCCCATTGCTACTCTGAAGTGAAGCCATTTTTTGCTTATCCTTTTCCGATTATGGATTCAACAGCACTGATCTTGATTACATTAAGGGAAACCTGTGTTTTTTTTTATATTTTAGGATTCTTTGTCACATCCTGGATAATTATATACTATACCACTGGAGGCATTTTTTTCCAGGGCGACATTCCTGGCAAGATTCACAGCTTTTTCAAGTGTTTCACATTTACCGATTATGGCCGTCACTGTGGCTTGGTGGAGTCCAGGAGCTACACATATTGACAGCAAAACAATACTAAAGTCAAACAAAATATCTGAAGAGATCAGAAAAAAATGTATTGCTAAATATTTCTGCTGGCAACTTGACGTTGGGAGTGAAGATCAAAATAAATGGTGTTTATATTGAGCAGGGCCAGCTGTACTCAAGCCTAGTTGTGCTCAGTCAGCCAATACTAATTCTAATTATCCTGTTAACTGGGTTGTTTTAACTACGGAACAATTCATTTTTCACACAGTGCCAGGTGTTGTCAGACAACATTGTTCATTCAATAAAGTGTTTTGTCAACTTAAATTAAAAAAGGGAAATAAGTGTAAAAGACACATTTTCTGACATACTGTACACTCTTATAACACTGTTATTCCGTTGGAATTCATACTATCTTATGAAAGACTTGCATAACCTAGTAAATTCATCACCAGGTAAGAATGAGAGAATCAACTGGTAAGCAATCAGAATATGATGATTTCAACACTAAATACATAATTACATGGTATATTTACAACTGGTTAATATTCTGCCTATTTTATGCTGAAAACATTAATTAAGCACACTTAATTTACCAAAATTTTGTCTTTTGTCAAAGTAACAGTGAGGCAAGAAAACGGCTATTTTATGTCTGTATTGTGTCAACTGATTAAGGACCATACCTTTTTTAACTTGAAATTGACTCACTTTATGTCTCTCCAAAACTGATGACTTTCTTGAACTAACTTAATATACAGAATGCATATTTACAGTATTAGTGTGGTAAAAAGTATCAGTTTTCTAGCTGTACTTTAAGTGGGTAGGTAACCTTTTTATAAATATTTACACAAATTATTTGTCATCCGTCAGCTGTGAAACTGATGGTAAGCAAAAGTATAGCTGTAAGGAGTCACTACTGAAAATAAGAAAAATAAAAGACTTAGAGAGACACTCTGGGTCTAAACTGAAGTATGCATTTTTTTAAATACTCTGCTACATCACCAGATTGGATATTTATATCTTGCCATTAGCCAGAAGATGTAAGTGTATGAACTTTTGAAAAATGTCAGCTGGAAGCACAGACACAATTTTTTTTTAAAGCTCATTCTGGATATGTGCATATACCATTTTAGTTATACTGGTATTTTGTGCTCTGTATCTACAAACACATATTTCTTTTAAGGATTATTTGTGATTTTCTACTACAGAGGGTTTTCCAACCTGCACCTCTGCCTCCATCACGTTACTGCTGCTTACACTAAATCTCAACTCACATTAGTTGCTGTGAAAAGAGAAGTAGTGAAAGGGGAAATTTCCTTCCATTAGAAAAGGTACAGGCAAAATATCCATAAAATATTTTTAGCTTACTTTTGTTGTTATAATCATATTTCTGAAATGTTCAAGACATTTTGTGAAAATAAGAGCTCTGATGCTTCAGTCTAGATATGTGCTCAGTTTTAAAGCTTTTGTTTCATGGTTGTACTGTACTAATACCCATCCATCCATCCTCTTCCGCTTATCCGAGGTCGGGTCGCGGGGGCAGCAGCTTGAGCAGAGATACCCAGACTTCCCTCTCCCCGGCCACTTCTTCTTCTTCCGAGGTGTTCCCAGGCCAGCCGGGAGACATAGTCCCTCCAGTGTGTCCGCCTGAAACACCTCACCAGGGAGGCAGGCGTCCAGGAGGCATCCTGATCAGATGCCCGAGCCACCTCATCTGACTCCTCTTGATGCGGAGGAGCAGCAGCTCTACTCTGAGCCCCTCCCGGATGACTGAGCTTCTCACCCTATCTTTAAGGGAAAGCCCAGACACCCTAATACCAATACCCTATTGAGTGAAATTGTACGGTTTCTTTAGATTCACTTTTTTTTTTTTTTTTTTTAATTATTTCTGTGTTTCCGGTCTCTGATCGGTTTATTCAGCACAGGGTAGTATGGGGCCTTCTCTTATTTACACTCTGATAGTTACATATGTATATGTAATGCATATCTATGGTTTTAAATAAGTATATATTTGGTATACTTTCATCTCCGTGTGTGAATAAAATGGATCAAAATCGACTTGAGTAAAGACCTACTTTCAGAATCACATCAAGCTGCCTAAATTGATAAATGATAAACAAAGGTCTGTGATCAAATCATTGGCTGCTACTGTTAAACTGTGTGAGACATCCTTAATAATACTGAACTAATGAAACTATTTTATATTACAGATTCAAAACTGAAACTATATACATTTGGGACAGTGACAAGCAGTTTTCACAGATGTGGCAACAAAGACAAAATATTCAATACACTATTAATAGAAAAGTTGAAGCAAAACCTACAAAGCGCTTCACAAACACCTCATGAAATTTAACATACACAGACTTATTTTCTTATTTATTAAAAATACATGCAAACACCTGGCACATTTTTGCAATGCAAAGAGTATATTTAAGTATGTGCTAATATTTACATTTGGTCAATTAAGGGATGTTTGTTTGATTTGTTGAGTAAATCACAGATAATATACATAACTTTCCCAGTATAGATAAATACAGTACATTAATCAAAATGAAAAATAACTTATTTTTCCAAATTAAAATTTCAAATGTACCCAAAAAAGTTGTTTTATATGTCAGCTATGTTAAATATTTCAAGTGGTCTTGACAGAACACATGGTTAAAGAAAGTGCAACAAATAACCCAAACCCTTCATGTTCAAAGGAAAAAAAGGTCATGAAATAGGTCATTTCATTCGTCAGGTGGAACTGAAAACGTTACAATCAGCAGTACTGTATTCAGTTTTAAGGCTCAACATTACAAGTAATTACTATAGAAATGTAATGAATTATTATTATTATTATAGCTTATATTCAGCAGCACACATTTTTAAATAATGAAAACCTAATTTAAAAGTTATTTCTGCACAGCTGCACAGATCTAGTTTCAAACTCTAGATCATTATACTGAAAAATATTTCTGAAGCACTATAATGTTTTTTTTCCTTTACAAAAATCATAATAATAATATTGAATATCTGTAAACTCTATCTTTTGGGTTCCAAAAAATAATAAAAACTGCTATTGGGTTCATTATCATTTTCAAAAAAAGGAACAAATCATACATAACTGATCTTAGTTATGGTGGGGTACTGCTGCCTTTAAGCTTTAAGACAGTGGGTTTGAACTGTAATTGTATCCATATAGCCATTTTCTCCATGGGCTTTTTGTCTAAGTATATAAACTCCCTTCCCAACTGCAAAAAATATGCAACTTAGGTTGATCGGCAACTCAAAACTGGCCAAGTACGAGTGTCCGTGAGTTCATTTACAAGTATGTCCAGAAATTGGACTGCTGTTCAGGGTTAATTTCTGCTAATTTCTGTTAATTCATGAATGTTCTGCTCCCCCACCCCCAAGATGCTGACATAAGCAAAGCAGAAACAGATTCTAGATAGATGGAAGATTAACACAAATCAATGCATGAAGATTTGACCTTTAACGTATATTCAACATGTGATTAATGAAACTGACATGATGAAAAGTACATCTGACTGATACTTGTAATGCCAAATTAATTACTTAACTAATTATTTAATTAAAGACTGGAGATGAACATCACAAAAATAATGGAAAACAGACATTGAAGTTGCTTCTATACTGTGAAGAGTTAAAATAATGAGCTGCCAAAAATTTAAAAATAAATAAATAAAAGTAGAAACTTACCGCACCAGAATGTCAGGCTTGCTGAGCTGGTTATTAGGTATACAGTTTTCCATTAAATCCTTATGAGTACTGGGACTCTTGCTAGGGCATTTTTGTTTTTTATCAATTTTGCTGGATGAAGAGGAGGGAATGCTCCCATTGGAAGTGCTGTGACAGCGTGGTGAAGAGTTGCCTACACCACTGGCATTCTTGTAGTTTTTTGATGAGGCTGTGCAATTTTCCTCTTTTAGAAGATTTTCTGTACTTCCTACTAGATCATTGTTTAATCTCTTACTGTTGATATGATTTTCCATATACTCAATTTCTTGTATTTTAGAGTCTACAGACTGTAAAATATTATTATTTATTCCAAGGTTTTGTTTTTTAACCTCTCTGTCCTTTTCTTTTCCCTTTTCTCTATATTCTAGTTCTGGTAATGTTGTTGCCAATTTTTTATTGGCAGGGATTCCCCCATTGTGCTGTGAAACTGCTGTTGAATCCACTTCTAAAATCCCTTTGGCTACTGCAGCTGGAAAAGAATATAAAGAAGATGTCTTAAAATAGATACAAGACAGAAAATTTAATTTAGTTATGAATTTCACATTCAGAAAAAAATATTAAGTAATGAATAAGCTAGTTAAACAAGCGAGTCTATGATGAAAGCAAGAAACACATAGTAACTAGAATAGTTAAATTCTATTACATAGAAAAATTCTATTACATATTTTAAATGTGTGTCCTACTCTTAGTATACACTTTAACAATGAAGTTGTTCTATGAAAATTAGTTGTGGGTTGGACATTTACATCTCAGACACAAACTCGCATTGCTGACTTACAATTCTGTACTTAAAACAGAAAATGGTAATATGTAGGTGAATTAACAAAAATTGCCCTTGATACAATCAAAGATCAATAAATTATAAGGCAAAAATAAAATACTATTAAGAATTTCAAAAAAGAATAAGTTTTAGTGGATGGTTGCTTGTGAGAGATCTTGTGCATCAGTATTAACAATGCCAACAAACAAGTTTCATGGATGACAAAATATTAATCCTGATAGAGTCCAGAGAAAAGTTATTGTTTGTAATAGAATGCTCTTGTTAACAATTCAACAAATGTTATCCTTGTGTATTGACTTTGGGTGCTCTTGCAATCAAGGAAAAGCTATACATTTGTGTTGGGGCAAAACACCTGTATTAGAGCATCATATAGTAAACCAAAATACTCTCATACATTTCATATAGTCCTACACCAATTATGACATGAACTTACCATTTTACAGCTATTTTTACCACAGCATAAAAAAAACAAATTGAGAAAATCATACTGCATTTTACTAAAGAAATACACCTTTACCATGGAAAATCAAATATTTTAGCAATAAATAAAACACATAGGCAATGATTAAAAGGAATAGATGTACACAACTTATGCAAAAAAGAAATTTAAAACATGTAGATATTGATTAAACATGAATTCAAAAGAATTTTTAAATTACTGAGCAGAGCAGTTTGAAGGCTAATAAGTGAACTGTTAAACAATTTTAAATTCTGCCTTTATTTACTAGTAAGTGTGAGTACTATAAGAAAATACTAGGAAAGCACCTTATTTAAAAAGTACAAGTAAATCATGCCAAATAAACACTGCTTATCTGAAATAAAATCCAACCTTCTTCTGCTTCTCGCTCCTGTCTCTGTAGCATTTGCTGCTCTGGAGGTAATGCCTGTTGAAGAAGCTGCATATAAAACTCATTCTCTTTCTGTACCTCCTTTTGTTTTCTTAACCGCATTTTGTAGCTGACATAACTTTTGAAACCAAAACCCAGAGTCACAACAGGATATCCAATGCTTGGAGCAGGGGAGAAAGAAAGAAAAATTAATTTTCTGCTTTATTATTATGACGTTGTTATGAATTATGATCACATTTTCTGTACACTCTAAACTAATTAACCTTACATTTAAACATTTATTAAATGTAAACCTTGCTCTCTCAACCTTAAGAAATAAATATTTTAAGGCTCCAATAAACCTTTAGTATTTGGAAACTGATACATTGCAACAGTATTTTTTAGTAAGAAATCTGAAAATATTTATGTTTTGCTGAAAAGCATGAACATCTTGCAAATGTAAAGGCATTTTTTTGTTATGCAAGTAAAAGTAATTTATTTTAAACAATCCTATAAAAAAAATCGCAGTATTAATACTACATTAATACTTGTAATTGATTAATATAATATCTGCATTTATTCAGCTAACAATGTTTTCCAAAATTGTATATACTCCACAAGTACAAATAATTACTATAAATAAAGCACTGATAATTAAATAGGTCAAAGGAGAGGACTGAATTGGCAACCCTTTGGATTTTGGTCACTAAATCAAAGCATTAACCAAAAAGACAAAATTTTTATTACCCTAAGTTCTTGTCAATAAGCCGCGGCTTATCTAAGGAAAAAAGTTGTGAAAATGAAAAAATAGAATATCGGCTTATACATAAGTCCGGCTTATACATCCATCGCGGGGGTTGCGTTCCAGAGCCACCCGCGAAATAAGAATATCCGCGAAGTAGAAACCATATGTTTATATGGTTATTTTTATATTGTCATGCTTGGGTCACAGATTTGCGCAGAAACACAGGAGGTTGTAGAGAGACAGGAACGTTATTCAAACACTGCAAACAAACATTTGTCTCTTTTTCAAAAGTTTAAACTGTGCTCCATGACAAGACAGAGATGACAGTTCTGTCTCACAATTAAAAGAATGCAAACATATCTTCCTTTTCAAAGGAGCGCAAAGCAAGCAGTAAAAAAAAAAATCAATAGGGTTTTTTGGCTTTTAAGTATGCAAAGCACCGCCGGTACAAAGCTGTTGAAGGCGGCAGCTCACACCCCCTCTGTCAGGAGCAGGAAGAGAGAGGAAGAGAGAGAGAGAGAGAGATAGAGAGAGACAGATAAAAAAAATCAATACGTGCCCTTTGAGCTTTTAAGTATGCGAAGCTCCGTGCAGCATTTCTTTCAGGAAGCAGCTGCACACAGCCCCCCTGCTCACACCCCCCTACGTCAGCGCAAGAGAGAGAGAGAGAGAGAGAGAGAGAGAGAAAGTAAGCTGGATAGCTTCTCAGCCATCTGCCAATAGCGTCCCTTGTATGAAATCAACTGGGCAAACCAACTGAGGAAGCATGTACCAGAAATTAAAAGACCCATTGTCCGCAGAAATCCGCGATATATATTTAAATATGCTTACATATAAAATCACAATTTAAATGACCGCTACGCGCTCGTGTTGACTCGGCGACGCCCAGAGCAGAAAGAACGCGCTCCGGCCGCTCCAACCGCGCCATGCGGGGAGTGAGAGAGACGGCAATATCTCACACTCTCTCCCCCCTTAAAGAAATTAAATGGGCGCGAGTGAGACCACTGACCTCCCTCCCTTCTATTAGTTATAGGTTATAGTACGTTCGGCTTATCCATGAGTCCGGCTTATCTATGATACGATTTTATTTTAAAAATTCGTATGATTTTTGGTCTCCGGCTAATACATGAGTCCGGCTTATAGACAAGAACTTAGGGTACTTAACTAAAACAATGAAAAGTGGCAATGTTTACTTTCATATAATGCTGGACAATGAAAAATTTTCTTCCTGAAAATTTTGCGCCTGCTGATTACAAAAAAAGTTTCCTATAATGTACCATTTTAGAGCAATCAACTATTTTTGTGACTTACTCCCATATTATGAGCAAAATAATATATACAGTACAACAATCACAACTGGAACATTTGTGATGATGTAAAGGTAATGGAACTACTAATGGGAATACAGCTCAGATATTCAAAGTAGTGCCATTTCATTTGCAAATGGGTCAGTCATGCTAAGCATTCACATTACATTAAATAGAACCGTCTGGTTTCAGGCCAGAAAAGCATGGCACCTAAACCACTGTTGATGCAACCAAGATATTTTTGCCTCCTTTTCTTTTTAAAGCTTGGACTGATGAAAAATTTCATGAAAGCAATTACTAAGAAATAATTTTGATATTTTTTGAAGGATTTTGATACATTGATATTTGAGACAGATGTTTCCAGAAATAAATTATGCCAAAATTAAGAAAGGCATTTTTGCTGGTTCACAAATCAGACATGTCATCAATGACTAGCAGTTCAAAAGATCAGATAGAAGGGCCAGAGGAAATCGCATGGATGGAATTTAAGGAAGCTATTGAGAATTTTCTTGGCAACTAAAGAGCAGCAAATAAAGTGGTTTTAGGGCAAGTGGAATCCATTAATGCTGGCCAGCTATTGTTGGACACTGAAGAGAAGCACTGGATGGCAAGTACAAATGAAAATCAGCAGTAAAACATTTTCAGCTCAACTGAACTAATGCAATGTGTCAGCATCATTAACTGGCTAAACATACTAAATTCAATAAAATTTTATGTTCCTCCATATTCCTGTGTAATACAGTCAATCCAAAATCATAATCACCAAAAATTATCAGAAAGCAAAAAAAAAAAAAAAGTGTCCAGGGTAACACATTTAAATATATACTTAACACATTTTCTAATACACTGCATAATGCAATTATCTATCACTGCAAGTTCTCTAACCTTCCAAAACAGAAATGTATGTAGTTTCCTTTACATAATACAGACTTCTTTCTCAAGGCATAGAATATCTTGCTTGAAAATTAAAAAACAGTTAAACAGTTGATGCTATTTTCTGGATTTAAAATGTTATGCTTATACTGAGAAAAAAGCTAAACTTACTGAAAAGTAGTAAAAAAAACAAACAAACAAAAAAAAAAACAACGACGACATGCAGACCTTAAAGGGAACCTAGAGTAGTATACAGCACATAACTCACCAGTGTGCAGCAAAAGGACGACACAAGTCGACATGAAAATTTTTCAGATCTTTAAATCTGATTGCAGCTTCTATATAAACAAACAATATCCATAGAGATACTGTAGGTAAACAAACTCCCCGCTCTGTGAATGCAAAAGAAAGCAAACAAGGTTTTTCAAGAGGTAAAAACAGTTAGTTTTACTGAGCATTGTAAATTTTGAAAATGTCTTTTTATACATTATGGAATATGTTGAATATTGAGTAAGTTTGTAAAATCCCATTAGAGTTTTGGGATACAATAAAAAGATACTAAAGAATGTCAATAAATACTTCTTTCAAGAATGCTTTAGTAAGAAAATGAGATATCATAACCTTACCAGAGCTAAGTCTGGTACTGCCCTGACTCTATATTCTTGCAGATCCTCTGAATTGTAATAAGCTGGTAAAGATAATGCAGAAGGAAGAAAAAATACATTTGCACAAAAGTATGCACAGTAAAAGGAAATACTTTTCAGCCAAAGGTATAAAATCAATAACCTAATGTGGATTGGGGTTGGCAAAGCAGCTATTGTATTGAACTTTCAAAATCCTGACATTCAAAAATACTTTTCTTCACATTGCCGAATGGAACAGGTTTCAGTACCAATATCTGAGACTGAGACATTTTGTGATATACTAAAGCATCTCTCATAAACTACATTTTTCCACTACAATGCCAATCAATCTCACCTGAAACAGACTATTTTTACACACAAAAACAGTAGAATGAGCCTTCCGAATTTCACTTCAAGAGAACCTTAATCCTCAGTGTTAATGCAGATAGTTCAGTAGTCAAGTTAATTTATTTTATGATTGTAGGCCAATTCCACACTCTCATTAATTAGAGCTGGAACTTGTCACTCAAGAATTGTTTACTTATAGCTTATCTTTGATATCCAACAATGTATTAGCATGGTAGCAAGGACTAAGAAATGCTAAAATACTTTTTCAAAATTAAATATTTTTCACACTTGTAATCCTAATATACCTAGGATACAAGTTTTGGAAATGGCAATAAACTGAGAAAATTCTTTGTAACCTCTTTACTTAACACAAGAAGAAAAGCACTGAAAAGAAATTAAAAGGTACTTGAACCAGGTTCTATCTATGTCTAGTACCATGTAGGCTGTATAAGTTGGAGTTTCATCATTTTAAAAAAATTAATTTATTCATTATCCAAAATGTCTTATTATAGTTCAGGGGTACAGGTAAATGGAGCACCATTAAGGGGCAATTAAGAGTCCTGTGGTAACTGAACATGTATATCACCTGCATGTGCAAAGAAAACCAGAGGACATGTGAAGGCCACAAAAAAAAAAACAAGGTCTTGAACAAAATTTAAACCCTGGACCTAGGGGTTACGAGTCATCATTATCACCAAGCTATGATTTTAAAAACTCATTTACCAACAACTATATAAATGTAGGATATTTAAGTAAAACAATAATGATGTAAAACATTGGTTAACACTGTAAATACAACAGATACAGTGGTGTGAAAAACTATTTGCCCCCTTCCTGATTTCTTATTCTTTTGCATGTTTGTCACACAAAATGTTTCTGATCATCAAACACATTTAACCATTAGTCAAATATAACACAAGTAAACACAAAATACAGTTTGTAAATGGTGGTTTTTATTATTTAGGGAGAAAAAAAAATCCAAACCTACATGGCCCTGTGTGAAAAAGTAATTGCCCCCTGAACCTAATAACTGGTTGGGCCACCCTTAACAGCAATAACTGCAATCAAGCGTTTGCGATAACTTGCAATGAGTCTTTTACAGCGCTCTGGAGGAATTTTGGCCCACTCATCTTTGCAAAATTGTTGTAATTCAGCTTTATTTGAGGGTTTTCTAGCATGAACCGCCTTTTTAAGGTCATGCCATAGCATCTCAATTGGATTCAGGTCAGGACTTTGACTAGGCCACTCCAAAGTCTTCATTTTGTTTTTCTTCAGCCATTCAGAGGTGGATTTGCTGGTGTGTTTTGGGTCATTGTCCTGTTGCAGCACCCAAGATCGCTTCAGCTTGAGTTGACGAACAGATGGCCGGACATTCTCCTTCAGGATTTTTTGGTAGACAGTAGAATTCATGGTTCCATCTATCACAGCAAGCCTTCCAGGTCCTGAAGCAGCAAAACAACCCCAGACCATCACACTACCACCACCATATTTTACTGTTGGTATGATGTTCTTTTTCTGAAATGCTGTGTTCCTTTTACGCCAGATGTAACGGGACATTTGCCTTCCAAAAAGTTCAACTTTTGTCTCATCAGTCCACAAGGTATTTTCCCAAAAGTCTTGGCAATCATTGAGATGTTTCTTAGCAAAATTGAGACGAGCCCTAATGTTCTTTTTGCTTAACAGTGGTTTGCGTCTTGGAAATCTGCCATGCAGGCCGTTTTTGCCCAGTCTCTTTCTTATGGTGGAGTCGTGAACACTGACCTTAATTGAGGCAAGTGAGGCCTGCAGTTCTTTAGACGTTGTCCTGGGGTCTTTTGTGACCTCTCGGATGAGTCGTCTCTGCGCTCTTGGGGTAATTTTGGTCGGCCGGCCACTCCTGGGAAGGTTCACCACTGTTCCATGTTTTTGCCATTTGTGGATAATGGCTCTCACTGTGGTTCGCTGGAGTCCCAAAGCTTTAGAAATGGCTTTATAACCTTTACCAGACTGATAGATCTCAATTACTTCTGTTCTCATTTGTTCCTGAATTTCTTTGGATCTTGGCATGATGTCTAGTTTTTGAGGTGCTTTTGGTCTACTTCTCTGTGTCAGGCAGCTCCTATTTAAGTGATTTCTTGATTGAAACAGGTGTGGCAGTAATCAGGCCTGGGGGTGGCTACGGAAATTGAACTCAGGTGTGATACACCACAGTTAGGTTATTTTTTAACAAGGGGGCAATTACTTTTTCACACAGGGCCATGTAGGTTTGGATTTTTTTTCTCCCTAAATAATAAACACCATCATTTAAAAACTGCATTTTGTGTTTACTTGTGTTATATTTGACTAATGGTTAAATGTGTTTGATGATCAGAAACATTTTGTGTGACAAACATGCAAAAGAATAAGAAATCAGGAAGGGGGCAAATAGTTTTTCACACCACTGTAATTGCATACTGGCACAATTCCAAAGTGATTCAAAGCAGGTTAAACTGTACAAAAGCCCAAATAATGTGATTAACATTTGGCCTCGCAATCTGAGTGTTGTTTAGACTTTAGTTTCAGAAATAAAAATACCATAGAGGTTAACACTGGGGTATATCCGAGAAGGGACTTGCAAATGGTTCATGAGGAAAAGCAGGAAGACATTATAGTGTCCTTTACACTAAAGAAAGAAAAATATGCTTCTTTATTCGTTTAATTAGATAAATTAATAAAATAAAAAGCCTTGTGGCTTTTAATGCTGGTAGCATCACAGAAAATGTTTTTTGATGCATTAAGAGGCGTTGGCACCAGTGTACAGGTAAACTGCCAGGCTGTTTAATTTTCACAGTAAAGTGTTTTAAGGTAAGGAAATTATGCAATCGTTTTATTCACCCCACTGAATTATAGCTGAAAGTCTGCACTTCAACTGCATCTGAGTTGTTTCATTTAAAATTCATTGTGGTAATGTACGGAACCAAAATTAGAAAAAAGTCGTCTCTGTCCAAATATTTATGGACCTAACTGTAAATCCAAGTGCTCAGTTACAATATTAACCCAGTGACTGAAAATATGCAGACTTAAAGATGGTTTAGGATAATAAAAGGCAAAGTAATGTTCTTACCTGTGTGCCAAACATACTGTACCCAGACATATGTACTAGCAGCAAAGAACAACCACTGGACTGGTATAAACAGTAGACAAATTATGTCTGATGTGAATGCTACACAAACAAAAAACACTGAAAATGCCTGAAAAAAAAGAAGAAAAACAATAAACTGGTGTTTCATTGTGTCATTTTCAAATTCATTTCATTGCTAAGTGAATTGTTACCATTTTTCCCCATATACTATGAAGTTGGCATACCCTATTTAAATTTGAAAATTTCATGATGTAGCTGTTTAAGTGGTTAAAAGAAACTTCACACACTAATCTGTCTTTGACTTCATCTGGTAAGTAATGAGCACTTGTCTGCTAGTAAGTTTTACACTACTGTTAACGTAAACAGAACTGAAATGTCAGCATTAATTACAAATTATATTTTAAAATCAATTAATTCCTTCCTGTACAGTAAAAGGAGGATGTATTCCCTTGAAAGCTCCATAAACAGCTACTAAGCCATTAGCAAATAAAATGGAGTTCAAAAGACTGAGCTAAAATCAAACTACACTTACTTTTTAAAACAGAGATACATCTTGATTTGCTTTTAATGAAGTAAGAATGGAGACAATAATGTAATTTATTAGTGTATTAATTATGTTATGCAAACAATAATAGGGAAGAGTTTAAACAATGACTTAACAAACAGTAAAAATTATCATTCTTGTATTAGAAAATTTCACACAATATGTTCACACTAATTTAACTGAATTACTGTGGTAATTCAAAATAACTCCTGCATCTTCTGGTCATGAAACAAAGCTTTTTTTTTTTTTTTTTTATAAACATCATCTGTTCACAATGCATGATGAAAGAAGCTACCCAGGGAAAATTCAAAGTAGTATTCACACAATTCAAGTATAAAATACAGCAAAAGATCAAACACATGATTAGTAGGAAACCAACTTTGAAGAGCCTAAACAAGGAAAGATAAACTGATCATAAGTACTGTGAGACTGACAGTAGGAGTTGAAGTACATGACCTAACCATTTCTGATTTTAAAACTTTTTCATACACTGATCCACTTCTTAAGTGGAGAAATATCTATCAAAGATTTAACTACTGTTATCTCTATTTTAAAACAAGCATGACACTGAAACTCTCAATTATGACAGGAAAATATGCCTCTAAATAGAAGAGGCTTCCACCCATAGATTGCAAAAATCAATTTAATAGGCTGTGGCTTAAAAATATTTTCTTTATTCATTAAAATGTATACAGGCGTGCCCAGAATTGTACCTGTAAATTTATGGGTCAAGTAAATAGTTGGAATCCAATAAAGTCAACACTGAGCTGTTCCAGGTCAAAACTTATACAAACCAATCATATTGCCGGTAAAGCAAGTGAATTGTTATTTATAATTAAAATTGGTGACCCTCAGTTTTGATATAACTGGGTCCACTCAGTATTAATGTCAGCAGCCTCCAAAGCTACTCTGTCCTGTACAAAGTCTCTAGTAAGAAAAACCCAGTCCACTTAGGCTTCAGCATTGACTACCGACAGTCGTCCTTACTTATAACATACTGTCATTCATATACGTGAACCAATCAAATGACACTCAGGTAATGAAAAGAAGGCCTGAATTGATCAGTCAGGGACTTCCGTTGAATTTTCAAATGGGGGCTCCTCTTTATCATAGCCAATAAGTAACTATTAAGTTCACATAACACGACCATATGACAACATGGGCTTTCTTATCAGAAGTAATGTGACACAAAACAAGAAATCAAAGCACTCTAGTGGTAGTTATTTAACTTTTGCACAGCTTTTAGGGTCCTACTCTCCTTAACTGGAATGAGAAGTCCTTGTAAAAATACTATTAAAAAGAAACTTGCCAGGTCAACCTCGTATATGTAAATGAACAAATCCTATTAAATTCCTGGAATGATTGTACCTTACAATTTTGAACACAAAGAACTTTTGAGATTAGTACCTGGCTATCACCATGGTGGAATTTAATGTAGCATTACCAGTTTGTAGTGCAAGATTTTTTTTTTTTTTTTAATTGGCTAGGAAATTGATGTGTTCCCAGCCAAACAGAAAACACCAACTAATTTCATCAAATATCACTGAAACACTCTTACACAGCTATTCGAATTTTCATTTCACCATTTAAAACAGTTCATTCATTAGATAACCAATTATAAAACTATTAATGAAGTCATTACTGGGTATGTCTCTGCAAATAAATCTATACTTATACCACACAGTTTACCCAAATACTAAAACACAGTCCACACTAAACAGAGAGACAGAAGCATCTCCACTTTTGCTTTTCAGTTGTAGCCCCCATATTATTACATTTTTAGTTTAGCTACTAGTAGCTGTGGTATTTACTGTGCAATCTGGGTGAATAAATGCATAGTACAGAAAAAGAACACTTTGCATTAGTGGGACGTCTATATCTAATGCAAATGCTGCTTGATTCTTAAATTTCTTCTCATCTTAATGGGATACAAAAAAAACAATGCTGCTACCTCAAAGTCCAGAAACAAAACTGTTAACATCAATGACTTTATTGCCATCTTTGTTTAAACAATGGATATAAAAAATTGAATGCCTATTGAATTACCTAAAAATAACATTTATTATTAGACATTGATTTACTTGGTAATACTGAAAACCACTCTGGTGGCATGCAGTAGGAGTGGTACAAATTTGCTGTATGGACTATGTGGACGCGATAAAACTCAGTAAATTTTTATTGCCTCATTGAAAAACAAAATACACACTATGACATGTATAAAGCTTAGATAATTTTATACAACACACTGCTTGCAAATCTTAAAATATAATACATACCAGTCCCTGGTATCTGAAGGAATCATAAACACTTCTGATAAACAGCCAGAATGGCCACAGGTATTCAAACCTGAATTCTAGAACAAAGTCTGCCAGCAGCACCAAGGCCCAAACAACGAGAAATTTAAGGTAGAGGAAAGTGCTGTTTTAAAAAAAAAAAAAAAAAAAAAGGAAATTGTGATATCAAAAGAATTTACAAACCAAAGCATTTAATAAGAGCTTAAGTCAAATATACTAGCAAAATATTATACTTTAATCAAATCAGTTAAATCAAAGACAGCTTTTCAATTTAAAACAGTTGTTAATCTCTGTCATCCTCTACTAGTAAAGCTAATGGAGACCACAGTACAGCAATTATTTGGAATTAGGCAAAACATTACATACAGAGTCACTAAAAACAAACAAATTAAATAATGTTAAGTTTAATTTGGGTATTTATGTTGGCAGAATATCCTTATTTAACTAGTAATTATATGATTGTTAAAAAAATATATATATATATATGGTTTTATTAAATAACATTTTCAAGCCCATTTTATCAGATTCAGGGTCACAAAAGGTCAGATCTAATGCCAATAACAATAGCCTAAAAGAGGAAAATATTCAACAGTGCACCAGTCCATCAAGGGCGCACTAATGCATACAACCAAACAGGAGAAAATGTGTAATAGCTAATTAAGCTAACCTATAGGTTTTTGGTGTTCTAAGATAATTCTTGGAGAACTTGGGGGGGTTAAGTACAAATATGTAGAAAACATGCAAACTTGACACAGAGAATGACAGAATATGGGATTTATATGAAGAATGGTGCATTTAAGAGATGGCAATGCTAATCACTGTGCCACCATGCTGCCAGGGTTATATATTTGCAGAACATAAATTATATTAAAAATACATAGGGCAGTAGTAAGATTGCCTTGAGTATCGTAAGCAGCTTTGACCACAAAAAATGATACTGCTACAAAAGAATCCGTACAGAAACCCACACCTCCTCTAAAGCGTTTGCACCTGAAGACACTAGTAACTTCCAGGGGCAAGGTAAATGTCTACAAATGATTCCTCTGTCATGCTGGAAGGAGAGAAAGATGTTTCCATTTTTAAAAGAAGAATCAAAGAACTTAAAATATAACAAAATACATACACTTAAATCTGTTTAACTATGCTATAAACTTCCCCTTATAAAAGGTGACAAATACCATGGTCTTTTTCCTAAAGACATAACTACAGTATCACAAAGCGTACTAACACACAAGTCTGAAAAATAAGTTTAGCATTTTAAAAATCTGATAAATAAAAATTATCAAAACATAAAACTAGCTATTAGGCATACAGAAAAAGATTTTTTTTTTTAAGAAAAAGTAGGGATTAAGAGATTTTAAAAGAAGCACAGTAAAATATTATGTTACGTATTTGTGATTTAACGCCTCTTGATTCAAGCACATATTAAACCTTAGCCTACCTTTGTATCTTCTTCTGAGTCCAGTTCCTACCCTCTGATAGCCCTGATTTTACTAAGTGGGACTGAATATGGATGAATGAAAGAATGAACATGCTTCTTACTTTAGTGGTTTCATCATTAAATTATCTCTGTATTGCTATAATCATAAATACAGCATAATAACTTCACAAACTAAACTGAAATACTTTATACTTCAAGAACTAAGAATTACTATAAAGGAGGCAAAATATATACAGTAAAACTAAGATTTTAGTTGGTTGACTGAATGTTGCATTCAGAATTTTAACAGTAAAAATAACTATAGACATTCAAAGAAGAAAATGTAGACACTTAACTATACACATATAATCAACGTAGTTCGGGACACAATCAATCCATTCAATGATACCTGAGCTGCTATGTAAATCGATAAAGTGGCAATAAAATAGGTTTATATTTTTATAAAGAAGCAAACATTTTAAGAATATGTACAACAAAGGAAAGACATGTTAGAAATGCTACAAGTAGAAATATTTTCCATGCTGTTAGAAATAACAGAAAATAATAAATATATCTGGTCACATATAATCCCCCATAAACAAGCAGCTACAAAAATATATTGGTATCAAACAGTCTACCATGGCGAACTATTTAAAAATGGCAAATTACATACAAGAAGATATTAATGTTCACAGTATCGGAGTGAGGTGCCTTACAAACCTCTCAGGGGGTGGGCACAAAGTTATTTACATAAAACCCTACGTCAGAGGTGTATATTAAATGCTCTCCAAAATACATAATTGAACACACTTTCTAACTCACTGCATTATCTATCTTCTTGTTTCTGTATACAGTGGAACCTCGGTTCACGAACGTCTCGGTACACGTACAAATCGGTTTACAACCAAAAAGTTTGCCAAACTTTTGCCTCGGTTCACGACCACACACTCGGTATACGAACAAGCCAGTTTCCCTTTCGGTTTGTACATGTTCAGTCTCTCCCTGTGCATTTCCTGTGCAGCGAGCAAGAGAGAGAGAGCGCGCGACAGGGCTGCGCGAGAGAGACAGATGCACACACACACAAGCAGAGCGAGAGAGAGCGAGGGCTGGACTCATAATGTAGAGAAGGCAGTTAAAGAATGCACTGGGCTTGATTTTGTTTTCACTTCTGTTTTCAGCGATCGATTCGTAGCGTGCATTGTTGCAATGTTACTTTTCTTGGTGGTTTATTAAATTACAGATTTTTTCAAATGTTCTTTTCCCTGTGCTTAAAACTCATTAAAAAAAAAAAAGTGTTTTTAGCCAGCGGTTGGTGGCGCTATAGCGCAAACTATTGCAGTGTTAGTTTTCTCTGTTGTTCCAAGGTGTTCTCAGTGTTGCATTCAATGTTTTTACATTTAGTTTACTATTATGCTATGCATTCTATGGTTTAATTAACTATATTTGTGCTTAAAAACTTACAAAAATATATATATTTACATAAAGTTCGTATGGTCTGGAACGGATTAATTGTATTTACATACAATCCTATGGGGGAAAATGCTTCGGTTCACGACCAAATCGGTTTACGACCAGAGTTTTGGAACGAATTATGGTCATGAACCGAGGTTCCACTGAATAAATGAAGTAATAAATCATTGAAAATTATTGAAAATTAAATTTTTCAGTATTGGAGTTTTAATATCTTTCGCCATGTAGACATTTTTCAGTTTGTTTATTTAGTTTTTATATGCAGATGTAAGGTTTAAATTGAAACTCAATCATCCATAGTTGGATGCTGTTAATAGAATGACAAAATCTTCACTTTGCAACTATAAATCCAACTTATTTTTTAATGTAACCCCAAAAGAACTTTATATTTGAAAAGGGTGTGTAAAATGGAACTTGTTTTCACTTTTTGCACACCATTACAACTTAAACAGTGTGAAAAGGTAGGTATATTGTTCAGAGATGATATTCTGAACAGACGACAAAGTACATGCAACAGTATAGCAAGTTTTATTATTTTAAATTAGACATTAAGCCCATTACAATAACGGGCACTAGAACAGTAGTGCATTCTCTGAGAATTTTTTTTATGCTCATTTTCCTGTTCCTCTATAGATCTATTTGCTGTTCTGAGCCTTTCTCTTTTAGCGTTTTTCTGACGCTCATTATCTTTTTTGGGTGGCATGTTGTTAGTAGATAGTCACAGTAATATAGGCTTGTACGTCCTGTGGCAGATTGCCGGGGTTATTACCTGGCCGGAATAGCTTCCGGGCCACGAGGGGGCAACCGCCCTGGAGCAGGAGAGGACCACGGGGGAAGAACAAAACGCTTCTGGCCTGTTGGGACCTGTGGCCACCGCCAGGGGGCGCCTCAAGCCTCATAGAACTCGAAAATAGTTACTTCCGCCACACTTGGCAAGATGGCGGAGGAACCTGCCAGGGACGCCCGGAGTGCATCCGGTGCAAAGGGCAGCACTTCCGCCACACCAGGAAGTGCTGCCGGATGGACGTCATCAGACACCTGGAGCACATCCGGGCAGGGATAAAAGGTGCCGCCTTCCTACAGTCTGGAAGCCAGAGTCGGGAGTGGGAATTGGACGAAGCTCCCAGGAGAAGAGTAGAGGCGGCCAAGGACTGAGACAGAGAGATATAGTGGTGATTATTGCTGTGTGCATTGTGTGCTGTGTGGAACTGTGTTTATTTATGAATAATAAACATGTGCTTTTTATAAAGATGTGGTTTCCGACTGGTGGTGTCCGGGCAAGTCTCACAGTCAGTAATATTTTCTGTTACAGTAATACTGGCTTGTATGTGGCTGTAATATGTGTCACTGTATTGTGTGCCTTTAATTTTCTCTCGCAGTAATACTGGTTTGTATTTCCGTAAAATGCCTGTAATTTTCTCTGACAGTAATACTGGCTTTGATGTCCGTAATATGCGTTTAATTTTCTGTTATCAGCAGATTCTCCCCAGCAACTGATGTAATGTGTGGCGTGTAGTTGATAATTGTGCTTGTGGCGTCTCTCTGTAAGTACTGTGCAGATCCCCACCAAGTATTTTAATCTGTGCTGGCGTGCAGCTGATTATTGTATGTGTTGCGTCTCCCCAGCAATGGATTTTATGTGCGCGAAAATAAATCTACTTTTAAAAGTCATCCTATTGTAATATCATGAAAATTCGTATACAGTGATCCCTCACTATATCGCGCTTCGCCTTTCGCGGCTTCACTCCATCGCAGATTTTATATGTAAGCATATTTAAATATATATCGCGGATTTTTTGCTGGTTCGCGGATTTCTGCGGACAATGGGTCTTTTAATTTCTGGTACATGCTTCCTCAGTTGGTTTGCCCAGTTGATTTCATACAAGGGACGCTATTGGCAGATGGCTGAGAAGCTAGATTGCTTACTTTTCTCTCTCTCTTGTGCTGACTATCTGTGATCCTGACGTATGGGGATTGAGCAGGGGGGCTGTTCGCACACCAGACGATACGGACGCTCGTCTAAAAATGTTGAAAGATTATCTTCACGTTGCTATCTTCTGTGCAGCTGCTTCCTGAAACGACATGCTGCACGGTGCTTTGCATACTTAAAAGCTCGAAGGGCACGTATTGATTTTTGACTGAAAAACAAACTCTGTGTCTCTCTCTCTCTCTCTCTCTCTCTCTCTCTCTCTCTCCCTGCTCCTGACGGAGGGGGTGTGAGCTGCCGCCTTCAACAGCTTTGTGCCGCGGTGCTTCGCATACTTAAAAGCCAAACAGCCCTATTGATTTGTTTGCTAGAGATTGTTTTTTCTATCTATGTGACATTCTGTGCTCCTGACACGCACTCCTTTGAAGAGGAAGATATGTTTGCATTCATTTTAATTGTGAGACAGAACTGTCATCTCTGTCTTGTCATGGAGCACAGTTTAAACTTTTGAAAAAGAGACAAATGTTTGTTTGCAGTGTTTGAATAACGTTCCTGTCTCTCTACAACCTCCTGTGTTTCTGCGCAAATTTGTGACCCAAGCATGACAATATAAAAATAACCATATAAACATATGGTTTCTACTTCGCGGATTTTCTTATTTCGCGGGTGGCTCTGGAACGCAACCCCCGCGATGGAGGAGGGATTACTGTATTTAGGAAAACTCCTTCAACGACTGACACTTTACCGGGCCAGGCTTCTTAATCGCAAATCTGACATCCTCAGAGTGAACACTTGCACAACCACAAACACTAATCCCACCTCTATGGGGAAGCTGGTCTCCGCGTCTCAGTACCCGATTGGATTTTTCGTGCCTTTGTTTTAAGTCTTACCTCATTTCCAGAAATCCGATTGGATCGGCTGCGCCATATTTTATAGATCACGCCCTCTCTGTCTTGTGCGACGCGTCAAGCAGCCTTTGAAGCATTGCACCGTGCCCCACGCATGCGCACTTTACCAGAAGACACACACACACACACAGACAGTGGACGCACACAAGGGTTTTATTAAAGAGGATACGTACTGCATCTTCCATGCACAAAGTTTTTAAGCTGTAATGTGAAGCCACCAAAGCAGAAATGCACAGGGGCAAAGATTACCTTTTTATTCTTTATTATTTAATAAAGTTAACAGCATAACTCTTGGATAACACTTAAATTCCTGTGCAAAGTTTAAATGTTCCCTACCAGGTTTCATGCTAAAATTTAGGTGTCTTTCCATAATCCAAACACATGAATTTATGCAGACTACACTAAATTAGCCCAGAGTGTGAAAGAAGAGATTGAAAATAGGCACATGTTTGTATTCTTTTCTCATTTAGTATATTTCTTTATCCTTCTTCCACAGTTTAGATCCCATACATATGCCTTCCACAACTTTCCTTTGGCTGTTCTGGGAGAAAAAAAACAAAAAAAGACTCAAAGCTATGTAAGAAGGTGGGATGGTAAAGCAATGTTCATTCAAGCAAAAGATACCTTCTTTACAGGTGAGTAAATGCGACTTTCAGACCGGTCAGCTCTAAACCAAACCATTTCTCAAGGAGGTACACAGTGTCTTCTTAACTTCGATACAAATGCCTTTTCAAAGAATGAAACAATGAACAGCCCCACCATTGCAAAACATGAATAATTCATATCCAGACTACTGTGATTGATAACTGTCCAACAAGAGGAGTAATTTGTTGCATTGCATAAATCCTTCATTGGGACAAGGACTAAGATGAACTGGAATTCTATTCTATGTAGCTTGCATAGGTTCTGGATATGTACAACCCTTTACTGAAGAAAGAGGGCTGTGGAAAATAAAGGTGTTAAATTATACTTGAACACTCAATTTTTTTAAGTGAAAAAAATACTTTACTATGCTATACCTTTTAAGAGTGAAGTCACTTTGTGAAGTTATATACATACACACACACACACACATACATATATACACATAATACACATCATTAGTGCAATGGTTGTCGGTCTGTCACCCCAGCCTTTGAAACTTGATCTTGGTTTCAGTCGAAAACTTATGCAGAGACACACACGGATGCGCACACACACACACACAATACAACCCTTGATCTATGCCCGGCTCACAGCGTCCACCAAATTTGCTCACAGTGTTTCTCACAGGCACTGAAGACACAGAAGAGTGAAGTCCCTGATTGGAAGTTCACAGCTAGGTGCAAACAGAACAGAAGTGTGGAAACACAGTGTTCATGTGGCACTGCTGACACGGATCAAACAACAATGCAACAAGAAAGTCACAGCATCACATCCACAAACAACTCCCAACACAAAACAAACTGAAGCAGTCTATCACAGTGAGGCACATTCCACACGCCAATAACACGAGTCAACCTAGGTACACAAAATGCAAGTGGGACAAACACAGTTTCCTCTGCAACCATTTGCTCTTCTTGCAATACAAAGTCACAGATCATTTGGCCAAGAAAACAACAGCATCCTTAGCCTTTCCTCAAAGTTGGCCTAAAAGCAACAGCTGTTTCACTGACGACAACTGACAAACAATAAAATGGCATGACATTGCCACACATAACAAAGCAAATGAACAGCCTGAAATTCCACAAGAGCTGCAAGCATAAATGATTTAGAACATATGCACAGTATCAACAGCTCCTTATCTTTTACATCCAGGTGAGCCTTTATTGATATCTTACCCGACAGACATGACACTGCATACGTCTTCAAATGAGGTTAGGACAAATAAAAGTAAACAACACACAAACAGACAACTTCAGTAAATTATCATATACATAGCTGTTCAAATAAAAACGCTTAACCAATCGCTTTCATGGCCTAAAAAATACAGACATCTCTCCTCATTTTCTTACAAAAGTACAGGCTGTCATTAATGCACACAGTCCTAATGTCCAACCATACACCATGGAATCAGGTGGCACCTGGAGCTGGCCAATTTTTAGCCTATAGTGACAAGACAGCAATTCCAGAGAAATGAGTCCACAAAAAAAACTTAAAATTTTACTTTCCCAAAATAATTCCAAAGCTATACTATTTCTCAACCAGTTACCAAATTGGTCCAGCAACAGTCATTTTTTTCGTCTTTATAACCTGTTCCCCCACAACATGAATATGTAAAGAAATTAATACATCTACTATGTCATCAAAAATACTGGCTATGTTTTTACTTTCCTCAAATACTTTCCTGAACTGTGATGTTATTCCCTCGCTAGACTACTGCTTTTACCTTAGTTTGCCATTCTCTGTTATTATTAGTTGTATTTAGCGCAGTCAAATTGCATTTACAAAAGACAACTTTACCCCCCCCTTTATTTTCATCTACACCATTTTTAGATAAATGCAGGAGTCCAAAACTGGCTTATGCTGTGTTACTAGTTACTTTCTATTATGATGTTATCTTTGACATCATCTGCACAACAAGATTTCTCCTCACTGTCAAACATTTGCTTAAGCGTGCAATTCATTTTACTGCATCCACATCACTTGAGAATAACTCTGAAATTCACAGCCTCACGTTTTTCAAAAAGTCAACAAAAAGTTGTCCACTGCCATACCACCATTAACTTGCCAATATGTATCAACAACCAGCACTAACCTGCTTTTTGAAGTAAGCAAAATACAGAAGCAATTCATATATTTTAAAAAAGGGATAGAAACACACACATACACTAGGTGATGGGCCCAAGTCATAATGGAACACAGAGCGAATCCCAATTTCTTCTATAGCTCATGTAGATTTTTTTTCCCCAGAATGTGACAGAAAAAGACCAAAAGAAAATGGCACTTTACATTGAGTAAAAGTAATTACTAACTTTTCAGCTCTGTGCTAACTTTTAGCTTTAATACCAAGCTTATGGCAGTTTATTTTTTAAACTTCCAAAGAATCAACTTTAAATCACCTTCATAACATTATAAAATACTACAATTGGTGATGTCCTGTACTAACCCCTTTTACACAGGTCCAACGCTGCTATAACACACAGTACCTCAGGCTTTTGGTTTAACGTTTCATCACATTCTTGCACTGCTTCTTAGTATTTTCCTTGCCCTTTTCTTTTTTCAATAAAACATTTTTGACTTTAGACTTTCACATTACACTGTCTCGGAATGTTTTTTACATTCCCTTTTCTTTAAGGGCAACACAAACATTTGCACAGTATCAATAACTCCTTATCTTTGCAATCCACGAGAGCCTCTATTGATACTCCCCCAGGACATGGTGCCTACGTGTTCAAAATTCATATTCAACTTTATCATTATAACAGTGCACTACACCCCTTTAAATTGCCTTTGATTTAAAGACTGGAGGTCAACATGTTCCACTAGCACTGCAATCAATTCACCCAATACACTGCACGCACCCTATGTGTGCTGTGATTGTGCAGAGGAGGAGAGTGAAGATCAAGGCCTTAACTGTACCTCAATAGCAGGGCTGTTTAGCCCTTGCATGGTCATATTTAAAAGTTTAACCACTACTCTGCAATGAACACACACACACACACACACACACACACAAAATCACAAAACTTTAAAATGTTAAATCAAGCAAAGACCTTTGGAGTGCTGCAAGTAGTTTATCAGTACTGACTGTAAAGCAATTTACTTCTAAAAGGAAAAGGTCCCAAACTTTGAAGAATCTTCAAATGCAGAATGAAAATTATAGGAAATTTGAAAAGAATCAGATTGAACAAACAGTCAGAAATGGCCCAAAGCACTAATCATTTATGAGAGCATCGCAAACAAGGCAAACAGTATTATGTTGAAATTACCATGTTTTAATGGGTCATACAAGGAGACATGACTACCACTAACACTCTGCAGGACTGTAAATTGGCAAGCAGATCAGAAAACCAAATGGTCTACTATAGCTATTTATTTATAACACCTCAGTTTTTATTGCAGTGCATGCAGTTTATTGTCTTAATGTTTCATGAAATCAAGGCATAGAACAAATAAACAATGACAAATAAAAAAAAAAAATAAGTCAAGAAATAATTAAGTGTACAACGTTTTATTCAAATGTATGACTCGTCAAAGTAGCCACATTTTGTTGATATAACAGCCAAACTGTGGTAACCCTTTTGATATAGAATGACAGTTACTCTGCCTTCAGTAAAACAACCCCAGACCATCACACTTTAGAAGTTGGTGTCACACACTGAGGAACCACCCTTTCACCAACTTGACTGCATACAAACACCTTGCAGGATAAACTGAAGATTTCAAATTTTGATTCATTGGTCCACAAGACTTTGTTCCAGTCTAAAGTAGTCCACAGTTAGTATTTTAAGGCCCTATTTTGTCCTTTAAGTAACAGCTTTCTTAATGACAATGACTTACTTTTATTGACCACTGTTAAGCTATACTTGAAGCTGTTGTGATATGAGGTGCCTATCATGCAAGCTAGTGATCCTCAGACACTCGTCTTCCAACTGGGCTGTAAATTTGGGTCTGCCAGATCTCTTCCTATCAGTTTCTTTCAGTTTCCAAATGCGTTTAGATTGTGTAGGACACCATTCTCACCGACACTTGGATTTTCTGTTTTGCAATTTTCTCTAAATGAAAGGCCTACACTTCACTTTCATTTAATTTCCATTTTCTTGCCATTATCACAGGAATTTATAACTTTCCACAGTGTCATATTGTCCAAGTAGTACTTGAGAGGGTGTAGCAACACAGTCTGTTCCAACTCTGCTTTAAGACAGACAGAGGGCTTTTAAGTAATCAACTGAATCTGAGACACCTGCGCAAACTGTTTGCTTCAACTTGCAAGGCTCCATTTAATTTAACTGCTGAAGAACACCTGAGAGGATTTTATCCTATTAGATGTTCCCTGAAGTAGCCCTATTTATAATACTAGCCAACCCGCGGCACAGCATACACTGCATAATTATTTATTAATGGGTGAACACTTCCTGAAAGACACAGTTGTCCAAATGGAGTGGGTGTGAGGATACGACTGTGAGTGAATGAAAAGATGGAACTCTGGAGAGAACAACATACAAGTGTCCGTGACCGAAAACTGGTTTTGGCAGATCTTTTTGAAAGTTTGTCCCTGCGCCTTATTAATTGTCACTGCAAAGGCCAATCTAACAGGAAATTGTCTGCGTGTAAAAGTAAAAGGCAAATTTGAATCTGACGGGGTCAGGGAAATCCGGGGAATATGGACAGTTTGTGAGGTAGCAGCTGCGATTGTTTTACACTCTAGTACATTGCGGTGAATGCTGGTATAACAGTCAGTCTAGTGCCTTTACAGAGACTTCTTGCTGGCATGAGGTTTCTGAGAAGCATGATGACTGAATCAATTTTAGGTTTGAGTTTATGCGGAGGCATGCCAGTGGGAGTAAGACTGCTAAGAAATTCTTTGGGGAATGAAAGTTGATGTGCGGGATCATCTGTGATGATGGAGTCAACGCTGGTGAAAGTTACTTCGTCGGTAGGGTTAAGTTTCAGTACCTGTTCATTAAGGTGTAGCGAGTCTTCGTTGGTGATGCTTGATATAGCTTGCGTACTGAGTTGTTCCGGAGTCACAATTGAGAAGTCGATGTCGCCACATAGTTGCTGAACAGGATCAGAAATAAAAGGAAAACAATGTGAAGGTAATGTTGCAGGTGTTCCGTTTTTCCCGTCTTGCGAAATCTTGTTCGTGAGGAAGAGCTGTCATATTTGTCGTCAGTGTAAGTACATGCATGTGACGCCACAAAGGTTGCTTGTTAATGCAACCGGCGACAGTAAGTGCTAGAGTTGGCGGGCGGGGATCTGTCGTTCGTACCCCATGACACCAGAGGAGGGTTAGAGTTGGCGGGCGGGGCTCTGTCGTTCGTACCCCATGACACGAGAGGAGGGTTAGAGTTGGCAGGCGGGGCTCTGTGTTGCGTGCGTGCGTATCCCATGGTCAGGCGACTTGGTGGATTATATATAGAAAAGCAGCCTGAACCGAAAAGAACAATGAAAAGTCAACGTGGCTCAGAGGTGCATGTGGACTGTAGCAGAGGCGAAAGTGACTGAGGCGGTGTTTGGTGAGGTGCTGCGTGCCTCAAGAGCGAGGGTGGACTTGGGAAGAGGGTTAGAGTTGGAGGGCGGGGCTCCGTCATGCGTATCCCATGGTCTCTGTCTTGCGTGCCATGGTCGGCTGCTTAATGAATTGTTGGTGGGCGTGGCTCTGTCTTGCATACGTCTTGCTTGCCATGGACTTAGTGAATTACATATATAGATTCTGAAATCTCCTTTTTTCAGTTTCTGCTAATCTAAACTTTAAATTTAAACCTCTGGCAGTTTACTGGTTACCTTATCACCATTTTAGGTCATTCATTGCATTTCAACTGATTAAATTTGAAGACAAACTGGAAAAACTGAGGTGTTCCAAATCTTTTATCTGATAGTGTGTCTGTGTGTGTATATATAGCATATTATCTATACATATTAATAAAAGGCAAAGCCCTCACTGACTCACTGACTGACTGACTGACTGACTGACTGACTGACTGACTGACTGACTGACTGACTCACTCATCACTAATTCTCGAACTTCCCGTGTAGGTGGAAGGCTGAAATTTGGCAGGCTCATTCCTTACAGCTTACTTACAAAAGTTAGGCAGGTTTCATTTCGAAATTCTACGCGTAATGGTCATAACTGGAACATATTTTTTGTCCATACACTGTAATGGAGGAGGCGGAGTCACGTATCGCATCATCACGCCTCCTACGTAATCACGTGAACTAAAAACAAGGAAGAGATTTACAGCACAAGTCAAACGCGGGAACGAAGGTAAATGACGTTAATTTTTGACCGTCTTTTAATACTGTGTAAGCATACATATTAACACGTGCAATTAAACGTGTGCATTTACGGGGTGATTTCTCAGGCTTAAAAGCTCGCCTTTTATCAAACGCGGGAACAAAGGTAACTGACGTTGTTCACTGTCTTTTAATACTGTGTAACCATACATATTAACACGTGCAATTAAACGTGTGCATTTATGGGGTGATTTCTCAGGCTTAAAAGCTCGCCTTTTACTAAAAAGGTAAATGCAAAACTATTTTCAATCAGTTTATTGAAACGCTCCCGTTAAGGATTGCAATAACATATTCGCGAGATAAAAGAACGAAGTAGGGGGAAATGACGGAAGGGCCGCAAAGAGCGAAGAGCAAAAAATTCATTAAACAATTCAGAAGGGAGCGAGTGAAGCATACAAGCATGTTCATAAGGGAAACAAAGCACGGTGTAAAACGTAAGTTTAAATTAAGTTTATAGAAACGCTCCCGCTGCGGATTGCAATAACATATTCGCGAGATAAAAGTTTAATGAGAAGACATGAGGTATAAACGAACCACACGCCGTGGCGCAACGTTAGGGGCAACAGTTTCAACCATTCTATGATCTGCTTCTCGCAACTGAAAGACGGCACATGGCGGATGTTAGCCGACTTGCTGACCGCAACGTTAGGGGCTTCAACTCTGGCGCTGACGATAGAGATTCGATTCACGAGAGGTGATGCAGTGAGTGTGTATGCCTGATGAGCCCAGAATTAGGGAGAAACACATGTCGCATACTCTTTGCATTATTTGAAAGTAAACTATTAAATCCATTCTATGATCAGCTTCTGGAAACAGAAAGAGGGCACGTGGCGGATGTAAGGCGACTTCCTGACCAACCAAAAGCGTTACCTGGCAGGTAACCACCCATACAGTCAGATTGTGATTCAGAAAACGAATGCCATGAATGTAATTACCACGATCTACATACTATCAAATAAACTAAACACGCGCCGTAGCGCGACAGCTGTGAAAAGCGAGGTTCACAAAAAAACTGATCCTTAACAAATTGTTATTGGTATATTTTCGATCCGTTTAAAAAGGTTTTCTTTTCTTATTAAAAAATTAAAAGCCGTACTTCGCCGCAACGAACCGCGAGAATTTGGCTATATATATCTGCTTCTCGCAATTAAAAGAGGGCACGTGGCGGATTTTAGACGACTTCATGACCAAACTTAAGTGTTACATGCCATGTAGGGTTACCACTTTTAATACAAAAAAATAAGGGACGCATACTGCAGCGGGTGCCACATCTGAGTGCCAACAGTTTGCAGACTGGTACTTAAAAGACCCGCCCTCCTCACTGGACAGTTAAAAAGACCAATCAAACTAACGATGACATCAAGTATTACCCAATCATAAGTAGGAAAGGAGGCATCTTCATAAAATGCGTGTGGGATGATTTGCATGAGACGCTGCTTTAAAAAAAATGATAAAAAAAAATACGGGACAAATCCCGTCCCGTATTGATTCAAAACGGGACGCGCAATTTCATTCTCAAATGCGGCACGATTCCGTATTTTAAAGGACGGGTGGCAACCCTACAGTGCCAGGTAACCACCCATACAATCAGATTGTGATTCAGACTAGGAATGCAATGAATGTAATTACCCCGATCTACATACAAGGCGAAAGTCTTGCAACATTCAAAGATGATGGTTTGGGATAAGTACACCATACAACATAAAAGAGCTTATGAAGCCTTGAACCGAAAAAAGCAAGATCTCAGAGATCGTAAAAAAAAAATAGGAGGTAATGTCGTTTTACTCGCTGTAGATTTTAGTCAAACATTACCAGTTATTCCACGAGGGAGACCAGCAGATGAACTCAACGCGTGTTTAAAATCCATGCTTCTCCCACGCTCGGTTATATGTCGCGTGTTCTCGGGTAGGTACACCAAAAAATTTATACATTTAAGCATGTAATGGGCAAACAAAAAATGAGGTATACCCGAAGGCACTGCAGTAGTACTTAATGTAACTTTACTTCTTAAATGTTAATGTTTTACTGTTTAATAATTTATACGCTTCTTATATGTTGTTCAAATTCTTTTATCAAAATACCAGTGACAGCGCAATGCACGATAACATGGAGTGAATACACCATACGCATCCGCCAACAGACGCCCTGGTGTGCGCAGATAGGAGTTGATTCTACAATAAAATAAAATACAGATAAAAAGAGTATTACAATCATCACCCATAAAGCGGATAGTAGACGTGACGTACTATATGTGTACCAGATTTCAAGTCAATAGGTGAAACGGTTTGCGAGCTACAGGTGATTTAAAATCCTGGACAGACACACAAATTGCCACGGTAGCAAATTACAGAAGAAGATTTTACTGTTTAATAATTTATATGAAATGTGCTTCTTATATATTACTTCATATTCTCATATGATAATGATGTTAATGTTTATATTGATTTCTATGTTATTGAAACTGCATGTATGTGTGTATATGTATGTATATATATATATATATATATATATATATATATATATATATATATATATATATATATATACTAGCAAAATACCCGCGCTTCGCAGCAGAGTAGTGTGTTAAAGAGGTTATGAAAAAAAAGGAAACATTTTAAAAATAACGTAACATGATTGTCAATGTAATTGTGTTGTCATTGTTATAAGTGTTGCTGTCTTTTATATATATATATATATATATATATTATATATATAATATACACACACACATAAACATTTATATACATATACATATATATACATATCTACATATATATACACACATACATAAACACACACATAAGACTTATTGACTGAAACGGGCTTTCACGAAAAAAGTTTAGGGCTTTGCTACAGGATACACCCTCCACAAGTTAAGCAAGTAAAAATAAAATATATATTTCTGTTTTATTTAAACCTTTTAAGTTCATATGCATAGCCCCATTTGGCTGTTTAATTTTTTTTTTTCTTTCTTCAGTAATATTTAATCTCCTTAAAGAAAAAGAACATATCCATTTTACTTTTTTTGTATCTCTTTTGTAATATTTTACTGTAAAAGGATAACCAGTATTTAAACCTTTTATGTTACTTTATACATTTATTTTACACAATGTTGAAAAATTAATAAGAAAGCTACATATTTTGGCAGCTGCTGCTTTCATTTTCAATGAAATGAAAAAAGCTCTCCAAGAGAAAACGTCAATGAAGAAGAAACAGTTTGCACTATCTAAAAATCAGAAACCCTCATTTATAAAAGTTTGCTGCAGATGACTTAACTGAAAATAAATGAATAGTTCCTATGTGTATAATACATATTTATCTATTTTACTTATGCCTTTATTCCACCAACTTACAACATCTGAGGTACAATTTGTTACATTACTTTTGTTTTTTGCAGCACAGGCAGGTGAAGTGACTTCCTCAGGGTCACACAGTGGTGTCAGTACCACGATTTGAACTGACAAGCTCCGGGTTTACTGAAATATTACTGAAGAAAGAAAAAAAACGAAAACGGGCAAATGGGGCTATGCATACAAATGTCCATCCGTCCATTATCCAACCTGCCATATCCTAAATACAGGAGCCAATAAGTAGATATGTATATATACAGTATATATATGTGTGTGTGTATGTATGTATGTATATATGTATGTCTATATATATATATATATATATATGTAGATATGTAAATTTGTATATGTATATATGTTTATGTGGATGTGTATATACGTATGTATATGTAGATATGTGTATATGTAGATATGTATATATGTATATGTATATATATCTTTATGTGTGTGTGTGTGTGTGTGTGTATTATATATATATATATATAAAAGACAGCAACACTCATAACAATGACAACACAATTACATTGACAATCATGTTACGTTATTTTTTAAAATGTTTCCTTTTTTTTTTTTCATAACCTCTTTAACACACTACTTCTCCGCTGCGAAGCGCAGGTATTTTGCTATATATATATATATATCTATATATATATATCTGTATGTGTATATATATATATATATATATATATATATATATATATATATATATGTATGTGTGTGTGTGTGTGTGTGTGTGTATGTATGTGTATATATATATGTTGATATGTGGATGTGTATATGTATATATATATGTAGATATGTATATATATGTATATATGTATATGTATATATATGTTTATATGTGTGTGTGTGTATATTATATATATATATATAAAAGACAGCAACACTCATAACAATGACAACACAATTACATTGACAATCATGTTACGTTATTTTTAAAATGTTTCCTTTTCTTTTTCATAACCTCTTTAACACACTACTTCTCCGCTGCGAAGCGCGGGTATTTTGCTATTTATCTATATATATAAATGAGAGTTGGGATCTGAGAGACTGTGTTTGTGTGTTTGTGGAGGGATGGAGAGTTAAGGCGGGTGTTGGAGTCACGTGATCATCTCCCCTCCCATTCACCTCATTTCATTCACTTCATTTCGCTCCAAGCTGAGCTCCGTCTTTTCTTTTCTTCCCCTTCTTTTCTTTTTTTTTTTTTTTTTCTTTTCTTTTCTTCCCCTTCTCCTCCTCCTCTTACATGACCAGAAGGCAGTTTGGGACTTGGTGCGCGTCCGGTCCCCCCCCCCCCCCTAAAAAAAAACCAAGTTACCTGACCAGAAGTCTGTTTCAGTTACATGACCAGAAGTCCGTTTCGGTTACATGACCAGAAGTCTCTTTGACTCTGGCTCGGGGCTGTTAGGATTTTGAAAGGGTGGGTGGGTGGGACTGAGCAGGTGGGGCTTAATAGTGAAAAAGACAGAGGGTCATCCGGAAAAAAAAAAAACTTGGCCCGAGGAAGGAATCTGGCTACCTTAAGAGAGTCACAGTTACTCCCGCCGTCTGTTTCAGTGTCCTGACCAGAAGTCTGTTTCAGTTACATGACCAGAAGTCTCTTTGACTCTGGCCCTGGGCTGTGAGGATTTTGAAAGGGTGGGTGGGTGGGACTGAGCAGGTGGGGCTTAATAGTGAAAAAGACAGAGGGTCATCCGAAAAAAAAAAAAAAACAAAAACTTGAATCTGGCCACCTTAAGAGACTCACGGTTACTCTCCCCGCGGTCTGTTTCAGTTACCTGACCAGCACTTAGCCCGACGAAGGAATCTGGCTACCTTAAGAGAGTCCCAGTTACTCCCGCCGTCCGTTTCAGACACTATCTATCTACAACTCCCCACGCTTTCAGGTGGACCCTACTCTCCAATTGGCCTGATATCCACTTTCTCAATCGAAAGGTCTTTCTAAAATCTCTTCTCGCACGCTCCCCTTTCCAAATGTTTGCACTACTAACACGCCCGACTCTGCATGGGCTATGGGAAACGGGTCACTCCAAACCGAAGACATGACCTGCACCACAAGTGGACATCCTATCAAGGCCACCGACAACTTGCACCATGTGGTTATCGATTATCGGTTATCGGTCTTGCTGTTCTTGATTTGCTTTTCACATGGCCAAGTATACGTTCCATGCTCAAGAGTAAGCTCAGCGCACAACTTGGTCATATTACAACCGGAGGGGCGAACTGACAACATGGTATACAAAGAGATCCTTAACAAATAATTATTGGTATAATTTCCCTCAGTTTATTATTTAAAATTTTAAAGCAGTACTTCGCCGCTGCGAAGCGCGGGTATTTTGCTATTATATATATATATATATATGTAGATATGTAAATATATGTAGATATGTAAATTTGTATATGTATATATATATATATATATATGTATATGTGGATGTGTATATGTATATATATGTATATGTAGATATGTGTATATGTAGATATGTATATATATGTTTATGTATATATATGGTTACATAACCTCTTTAACACACTACTTCTCCGCTGCAAAGCGCGGGTATTTTGCTATATGTATATATATATATATATATATGTGTCTGTATGTGTATATATATATATATATATATATATATGTGTGTATGTATGTATGTGTGTATATGTATGTGTATATATATATGTTGATATATGTATATATATATGTGGATGTCTATATATATATATATATATATATATATATATATATATATATATATATATATATATATGTAGATATGTGTATATGTAGATATGTATATAAGTATATATGTTTATGTATATATATGTTTACATAACCTCTTTAACACACTACTTCTCCGCTGCGAAGCACGGGTATTTTGCTAGTATATTTATACACGTGGGTGTCGCCATGGGGTGCAGAAGGGATGGCCAAGACCTACTAGGTCAGACTCCAGCATCACCACAGCTTTGGGACACCATAAGTACTTCCGGGGATTACATAAAAGAAGCTGCCTCCCAATATACAGACACTCACACTTTGCAGGACAAACTTTTTTTTTTTTTTTTTTTTTAACCATGCACTAATTTTTCATGTTTTGACGTTTTACTGCAACACTTACGTATTTTCCATGTATTTTGCAGATCACTTCCACAATCAACTTTATGTTTTTAATTAGTTTGGACATATTTTTTCAACTAACAACAGACACATACACACAAACAGACACACACACACAAAATAGGGGATGTGTGTCCCTAGCTGCCTATTGTGGCTCAAACCCTCAATATCTCAGTTCGCTATCAGTCCACGGGTATATTCCAACATGGTCAAAATTCTGGGATTTATTTATAGTTATAGCAAATGCTAAAACTATTGGAAATTGTCATTTATACAAGATGAATGGTAATCTACCTGCTGAAGTACTGCCAGCATCTAATTCAACATGTGAAAAAAATACAACTTGCATAATCACCAGTTATGATTTGGTCAGCAATTGAATGTTTATCCAGTTTTACAATTTGTAAGCGTGTGCTATTGCATAGGCTTTATTTGTGGACTGCTAACACACTACTGAATTACTAGTGCTCTTACCAGAGCGGATGTAGAAGAAAGTTTGTTTGTTAAATTCATTTTTTTTCCTCAGAATTCTACACACAACACCCCATAATGACAACGTGAAAAAAGTTTACTTGAGATTTTTGCAAATTTATTAAAAATAAAAAAATTGAGAAAGCACATGAACATAAGTATTCACAGCCTTTGCCATGAAGCTCAAAATTGAGCTCAGGTGCATCCTGTTTCCCTTGATGATCCTTGAGATGTTTCTGCAGCTTAATTGGAGTCCACCTGTGGTAAATTCAGTCGATTGGACATGACTTGGAAAAGCACACACCTGTCTATATAAGGTCCCACAGTTGACAGTTCATGTCAAGAGCACAAACCAAGCATGAAGTCAAAGGAATTGTCTGTAAACCTCCGAGACAGGATTGTCTCGAGGCACAAATCTGGGGAAGGTGACAGAAAAATTTCTGCTGCTTTGAAGGTCCCAATGAGCATAGTGGCCTCCATCATCCATAAGTGGAAGAAGTTCGAAACCACCAGGATTCTTCCTAGAGCTGGCCTGCCATCTAAACTGAGCGATCGGGGCAGAAGGGCCTTAGTCAGGGAGGTGACCAAGAACCCGATGGTCACTATGTCAGATCTCCAGAGGTCCTCTGTGGACAGAGGAGAACCTTCCAGAAGGACAACCATCTCTGCAGGAATCCACCAATCGGGCCTGTATGGTACAGTGGCCACATGGAAGCCACTCCTTAGTAAAAGGCACATGGCAGCCTGCCTGGAGTTTGCTAAAAGGCACCTGAAGGACTCTCAGACCACGAGAAGGAAAATTCTCTGGTCTGATGAGACAAAGATTGAACTCTTTGGTGTGAATGCCAGGCGTCACGTTTGGAGGAAATCAGGCACCGCTCATCATCAGGCCAATACCATCCCTACAGTGAAGCATGGTGGTGGCAGCATCATGCGGTGGGGATGTTTTTCAGCGGCAGGGTCTGGGAGACTAGTCAGGATAAAGGGAAAGATGAATGCAGCAATGTACAGAGACATCCTGGATGAACACCTGCTCCAGAGCGCTCCTGACCTCAGACTGAGGCGACGGTTCATCTTTCAGCAGGACAACAACCCTAAGCACACAGCCAAGATATCAAAGGAGTGGCTTAAGGACAACTCTGTGAATGTCCTTGAGTGGCCCAGCCAGAGCCCAGACTTGAATCCGATTGAACATCTCAGGAGAGATCTTAAAATGGCTGTGCACCGACGCTTCCCATCCAACCTGATGGAGCTTGAGAGGTACTGCAAAGAGGAATGGGCTAAACTGGCCAAGGATAAGTGTGCCAAGCCTGTGGCATCATATTCAAAAAGACTTGAGGCTGTAATTGCTGCCAAAGGTGCATCGACAAAGTATTGAGCAAAGGCTGTGAATACTTATGTACATGTGATTTCTCAGTTTTTTTATTTTTAATAAATTTGCAAAAACCTCAAGTAAACCTTTTTTCACGTTGTTATTATGGGGTATTGTGTGTAGAATTCTGAGGAAAAAAATGAATTTAATCCATTTTGGAATAAGGCTGTAACATAATGTGGAAAAAAAGATGCACTGTGAAAACTTTCTGGATGCACTGTATATGTGTTAAATTGGTTGTATTAAACAGGAGAGTATCATTGTTGTATTCTACTAATAAAGATGAAAAAATGATGTATACTACATGACTTTTTGAAGAAAAATGAGCATTGCATGAAAACATTGTACGATTTCGCTAATCTTTTTACATATTATATATATATATATATATATATATATATATATATACACACACACACACACACACACACACACACACAGGTCCATAAATATTTGGACAGAGACAACTTTTTCCTAATTTTGGTTTTGTACATTACCACAATGAATTTTAAATGAAACAACTCCGATGCAGTTGAAGTGCAGACTTTCAGCTTTAATTCAGTGGGGTGAACAAAATGATGCATAAAAATGTTAGGTAACTAAAGCATTTTTTTTTTTAACACAATCCCTTCATTTCAGGGGCTCAAAAGTAATTGGACAATTGACTCAAAGGCTATTTCATGGGAAGGTGTGGGTAAGTCCGTCGTTATGTCATTATCAATTAAGCAGATAAAAGGCCTGGAGTTGATTTGAGGTGTTGTGCTTGCATGTGGAAGATTTTGCTGTGAACAGACAACATGCGGTCAAAGGAGCTCTCCATGCAGGTGAAAGAAGCCATCCTTAAGCTGCGAAAACAGAAAAAACCCATCCAAGAAATTGCTACAATATTACGAGTGGCAAAATCTACAGTTTGGTACATCCTGAGAAAGAAAGCAAGCACTTGTGAACTCAGCAACGCAAAAAGACCTGGACGTCCATGGAAGACAACAGTGGTGGATGATCGCAGAATCATTTCCATGGTGAAGAGAAACCCCTTCACAACAGCCAACCAAGTGAACAACACTCTCCAGGGGGTAGGCGTATCGATATCCAAGTCCAAGTCTAATCCATAAAGAGAAGACTGCATGAAAGTAAATACAGAGGGTGCACTACAAGGTGCAAGCCACTCATAAGCCTCAAGAATAGAAAGGCTAGATTGGACTTTGCTATAAAAAAGCCAGCACAGTTTTGGAAAAACATTTTTTGGACAGATGAAACCAAGATTAACCTCTACCAGAATGATGGCAAGAAAAAAGTATGCAGAAGGCATGCAGAACAGCTAATTATCCAAAGCATACCACATCATCTGTAAAACACGGTGGAGGCAGTGTGATGGCTTGGGCGTGCATGGCTGCCAGTGGCACTGGGACACTAGTGTTTATTGATGATGTGACACAGGACAGAAGCAGCCGAATGAATTCTGAGGTGTTCAGAGACATACTGTCTGCTCAAATCCAGCTAAATGCAGTCAAATTGATTGGGTGGCGTTTCATGATACAGATGGACAATGACCCAAAACATACAGCCAAAGCAACCCAGGAGTTTATTAAAGCAAAGAAGTGGAAAATTCTTGAATGGCCAAGTCAGTCACATAATCTTAACCCAATTGAGCATGCATTTCACTTGTTGAAGACTAAACTTCAGACAGATAGGCCCACAAACAAACAGCAACTGAAAGCCACTGCAGAAAAGGCATGGCAGAGCATTAAAAAGGAGGAAACCCAGCATCTGGTGATGTCCATGAGTTCAAGACTTCAGGATGTCATTGCCAGCAAAGGGTTATCAACCAAGTATTAGAAATGAACATTTTATTTCCAGTTATTTAATTTGTCCAATTACTTTTGAGCCCCTGAAATGAATGGATTGTGTTAAAAAAATGCTTTAGTTGCCTCACATTTTTATGCAATCGTTTTGTTCACCCCACTGAATTAAAACTGAAAGTCTGCACTTCAACTGCCTCTGAGTTGTTTCATTTAAAATTCATTGTGGTAATGTACAGAACCAAAATTAGAAAAAAAGTTGTCTGTGTCCAAATATTTATGGACCTAACTGTATATACTAACATACAGGTGGAATCCATTTGTAACAAAATTCATTGGAGTACAAAGATTTTTTGTTACAATGGAAATTTTGTTGTAACAAATATGGGGAAGACACATATACTATTGTGACAGGGGGGTCACCAGCCATTAGCCATCTCTAACGGCAGCAGCACAAGGACAGCTACAAAGCTGCTCTGCGGTGTTTGATAAACAATAAACCAAGGGCAATGCAATCAGTTTTCCTCTTCAGGATCAGGCTTACTGCGTAACATGCTTTTGCACAATGTTCAGAACATTTAAAACCAGGCTTTGGCCTGCTCTTCTTGCAATCTCCTGATATACCACAGCTCTGATTCTGAGCTGCTGGTGTTCTTCTAATCTGAAGATGGGAGCTAAAACAGGATGATTGCCCCATGTTGCGGCTCCTACCTCGTGTACTTGACTACTGCAGTAACAGCTCCTTATTTTGAATGAAGTCTTGAGACTGTACCTACCTTCTCTATACAGTAATAAAGTACCTGGATTTTCCTTGGAAACCTGGACTCACCTTCCTGTCTCTCATGCAATTCTGTGACCCAAGCTTGACAATATCTGTATAAAAACCCAGCATTTTGTAGGGTTCCTGAGACTCGGCTAAAGTGTAGGCACGGCATTAAGTCTTTTTTGCATCACTTTATTATCTTTGATGGCTATTTTTGGTCCCCAAAAAAAAAAAAAAAAAGTTTGTTCTACTGAAATTGACATTTTGTTGAAACGAAATCCGTTAAACATGAAGTTATATGAATGTTTGTTTGGGCCAGCCAAAAGTATTCGTTATTCTGAAAATTCCATTACTTCGGCATTCACTATTAACAGGATTTGACCTGTATACACACACACGCACAGTCCATACAAATTCACAGATACATATTATATAATTACATTTTATACAAAGAATTATAGAGCGACTATTAAATTTTAACACTGTACTTTTGTCTTTGCCAAAATATTGTATTATGGTTCCTTGTGCTAACTCAGAACTTTTTTCGAGTAGCATCCAATTGCAGAGCCATAGCACCATACGTCACCGCAGTTACAGACCCGGAAGTGGCGTCACCTTCGTTTCAGGACTGACTTCGTAAAAATTACTTTTGGAAGGTTTCGGCAAAGTACGGAAAGTAACATCTGGTCAAGGACCCGTTCAGAAATTAAGCGATAAAAATGAGAAGGGAGAAACAATACATCAAACCAAATAATATGCATCATTATGAAGTTCAGAGGGTTTCTTCCATCACGTCGTGTCATACATAAAACTAAACAATACGGATCGTTTCTGTGAAATACACTATTAACATTACATTGTGTTCGGGTCTGTGGGAACCATTTAACATGTCGACAAAATTAAAATCATCAAGATCTGTGTTAATTGAAAATAATTTTTGTTTACATTCATAAAATGAAATATACAATTACAATGTTTGCACCGCGTTAGAGTTTAGTAAAACAAGAATAAAAGTTACTACATTTTTTAAAATGTAAAATGCATGTGTGAAATATTGGCTTAGAACAATTTTAGAATAAACATTTAAGCCAATCTAATATTTTTAAACATGAATGTGAAGAAAACGACAATACATATTCTACACTGAATTATGCTATACAGTGATCCCTCGCTATATCGCGCTTCGCCTTTCGCGGCTTCACTCCATCGCGGATTTTATATGTAAGCATATTTAAATATATATCGCGGATTTTTCGCTGCTTCGCGGGTTTCTGCGGACAATAGGTCTTTTAATTTCTGGTACATGCTTCCTCAGTTGGTTTGCCCAGTTGATTTCATACAAGGGACGCTATTGGCAGATGGCTGAGAAGCTATCCAGCTTACTTTCTCTCTCTCTCTCTCTCTCTCTCTTGCGCTGACGTAGGGGGGGTGTGAGCAGGGGGGCTGTGTGCAGCTGCTTCCTGAAGGACAGGCTGCACGGAGCTTCGCATACTTAAAAGCTCAAAGGGCACGTATTGATTTTTTTATCTGTCTCTCGCTATCTCTCTCTCTCTCTCTCTCTCTCTCTCTCTCTCTTCCTGCTCCTGACAGAGGGGGTGTGAGCTGCCGCCTTCAACAGCTTTGTACCGGCGGTGCTTCGCATACTTAAAAGCCAAAAAGCCGTATTGATTTTTTTTTTGACTGCTTGCTTTGCACTCCTTTGAAAAGGAAGATATGTTTGCATTCTTTTAATTGTGAGACAGAACTGTCATCTCTGTCTTGTCATGGAGCACAGTTTAAACTTTTGAAAAAGAGACAAATGTTTGTTTGCAGTGTTTGAATAACGTTCTTGTCTCTCTACAACCTCCTGTGTTTCTGCGCAAATCTGTGACCCAAGCATGACATTCTAAAAATAACCATATAAACATATGGTTTCTACTTCGCGGATTTTCCTATTTCGCGGGTGGCTCTGGAACGCAACCCCCGCGATGGAGGAGGGATTACTGTATATTAATTACCTTATATAGAACTACTCTAATTTTTGTCACTTATTATTATAAACGATGGGTCATCAAAAGAAAAAAAAAATACTAATAAGAGCACAATTTATTTATATAGCACCCTTCCTATGCCCAAAATTCAGAAAGAATAACAGGACCTATATAACATTGGCTACGAATAATATCTTCACTAAATAAAGATTAATACAGGATATACAAAGTATTCAAATAGAATAAAAGACAATAATCCAGACTAAAATACAACATATAATACTACAAAAAACTCTTGAACAAATAACAAATTGTGATAAAAATTCAAACCGTGAGTACCTGGACAGATAGAGGGGGTAAACTGAAAGAAGGGGCAGAATGTCAGGTCTGTTTAATGTCTTCCTAAATGAATGAGTTAAAAACAAATGAATGGAGTCAGCTGATCTCATTAAATTTGGGGGGTCATTCCAAAGTCTGGGCGCAGTACAGCTGAAGGCCCTGCTGTCACCCACAGAGTGCAGGTTAGTGAGGGGCACACAATGAGAGGACCTTAGTGGGCAGGTCAATAACAAAATTTGATATTCAATCCTGTAAGACACAGGGAGCAGTGAAGGTGCAGCAGGATGGCTGTGATGTGCTTGCTGTTGTTGGTTCGTGTCAGGACTCTTGCAGTTGAGTTTTGAATCAGCTTAGAAGTGGCACCTGCCAGTAGTGACTTAAAATAATCAATGCGAGATGTGATAAAAGCACGTACAAGATCCTCAGCATTAGAAAAGGAGAGGAATGAGCAAACATAAGAAATGTGACACAGGTGGAAGTTTCTTAATATGACTTACATGGGTGAAATAAGAAAAGCAGGAATCAAAGTGACACCACAGCCATCCTGCTGCACCTTCACTGCTCCCTGTGCCTTACAGGATTGAATATCAAATTCCGTTATTAACCTGCCCACTAAGGTCCTCTGATTCTGGCCATCTTGTTGTGCCCCACACTAACCTGCACTCTGTGGGCGACAGCAGGGCCTTCAGCTGTATAGCATCCAGACTTTGGAATGACCTCCCAAATTCAGCGGAACCTTGGTTCACGACCGTAATTTGTTCCAAAACTCTGGTCGTAACCCGAAGTAATTTCCCCCACAGGATTGTATGTAAATACAATTAATCCGTTCCAGACTGTACGAACTGTATGTAAATATATCCATCTCTCTATATATAAAAGGAAATCCTGGAATGGAAAGCAAATGCAAGGCTACGATACGCGATAATCTTGAAAGACATTTAAAAGACCCGCGAGACCAAGGAGACTTGCCACGGTGCGTCTCACGGGGACCGTAAACATGAGACTTGGTGCCAAGAGATTGTCCCAGGGCCGTAGCAAAAAGGACAGCGGCTGTACAGGCTTTAAAGAGATCGAAGGGCAGCACGACAGCAGCTATAACCCCCCAACCCCTTCCGAACGCGAGCAGCATTATACATCCTGCAAGAAAGAATTCAAACACGCCGGGGCCAGTAATAAAAGACAGGTATTGCTTTAACAAGGTCACGCGAGACCAGGCAGTGAGCCATCACTTAAAACAAGTCAACAGACCTCTAAGCTAGCAGTTGTTGGATTGCTTTTGGCAGGCAAGCATCATGTGCTCTGAGCTCTTAAAACAACAACATGCGACAGGCAGAAGAGGCAGCTAGCAAGCAGCAAAAAGACAGCAAATGATCCAAAGGCATATCCTTAGCGTACGTTCAGCCGCAACACCCTTCACAACACGAGCAGTATTATACATCTGGGAAGAAAGAGATGTAACCAGGCACGTGGCCTAAAATAAAGGACAAGTATTGTTTTTACAAAAGTTTTTAAAGTAAAAGTGAAAATAATGCATATGTAACAATTCACAAGAAAATAACAATCTCTTTAAATTGTAGATTGCCTGCCTATGGTAAAGTCATCCCTGATGAATGGGGGTGTGGGAATGAGGGGTCCTTTCATCGGATTAGCGCTATTTCAGATGTGGAATGGCAAAATGGGGGAAGCAGCTTGATGAATGAGGTCTCCAGGACTTAAATCCAAATCATATTATGTGATATCATCTAATGTGAAATTCTACTCCGTACTTCTAGAATTTTTATTTTTATATTGTATTGAGGATTTATTCTGTTCTATGTATTGTACTGTAGGGCTCAGAATTAAAAGACAATGTGTAAAATGACAAAGTAGAACTTCATAATGACGTTTACAAACGTTGGCGCTAAACACATGCAGAGCAGGTTAGAGACTATGAAACCAGTGAAATTAGAAAGGCTCAAAAACATGTGGAGAAAGTTAAAGGATATGAAAGGCGGAAAATTAGAAAATATAAAAAAAGAAAGTAAAGATCTCAGTAGCGCAAACAAACAAACTGCCTCATTTAACTATGCACCAGTCTAACTTTGGTTTTGCACAATAATTACTACACTATTGCACCTTAACACTTAATTCTGCTTTATTCACATAATTGTACTTATGTATTATGTTCTACTATACTGTTATCTTTCAATCTATGACTTTTTGTTAATCTAACTGATACTCTTCTAACTTTGCACAGTTTTTGATAAGTGGATCAGGATGCATTTCACTGCATGTTGTCCTGTATAACTATGCATGTGACAAATAAAGAATCTTGAGAATTTCAAAAACGGAGTTTACCGCACATGCATTTATTGGTTATTTTGTTAATGTATATATATTTATCTGTCTGCTTATTTAAAAAGCTAAATATACCCCAGGAGTCAAAAACGTTCTGTCTAGCCCTTGTACAAAAACCTAGACAAAAGCTGGGGTATCACCTTGGTAACCCCATGTACTTTTGGAACTGTGAGGAAAATAGCATGACTTTACAGACAGGAGTCCAATGCAGAACTCTACTTACTTTTTTACTTTGTAAAAAAAAATTATTAACTGCTGATGATATAGATCGTTTTGTCTGTGCTGAAATTCCAAACAGAGAAACCTGTCCTGACATCATTAAAAAGATTCAGCATATTGGGACTGGCAAGATTACAAATATTGTTTTTACAGAAGTTCTGAAATAAAAGTGAAACTAATGAAATAGCAACAATTCAACGAAAAAAAAATCTTAAAAAAGTGTGTACAGTAATCCCTCCTCCATCGCGGGGGTTGCGTTCCAGAGCCACCCGCGAAATAAGAAAATCCGCTAAGTAGAAACCATATGTTTATATGGTTATTTTTATATTGTCATGCTTGGGTCACAGATTTGCACAGAAACACAGGAGGTTGTAGAGAGACAGGAACGTTATTCAAACACTGCAAACAAACATTTGTCTCTTTTTCAAAAGTTTAAACTGTGCTCCATGACAAGACAGAGATGACAGTTCCATCTCACAATTAAAAGAATGCAAACATATCTTCCTTTTCAAAGGAGTGCGCATCAGGAGCACAGAATGTCACATAGATAGAGAAAAGCAAACAAATCAATAGGGCTGTTTGGCTTTTAAGTATGCGAAGCACCGCGGCACAAAGCTGTTGAAGGCGGCAGCTCACACCCCCTCCGTCAGGAGCAGGGAGAGGGAGAGAGAGAGAGAGAGAGAGATATAGAGAGAGACAGAGTTTGTTTTTCAATCAAAAATCAATACGTGCCCTTCGAGCTTTTAAGTATGCGAAGCACCGTGCAGCATGTCGTTTCAGGAAGCAGCTGCACAAAAAATAGCAACGTGAAGATAATCTTTCAGCATTTTTAGACGAGCGTCCGTATCGTCTAGGTGTGCGAACAGCCCCCCTGCTCAATCCCCCTACGTCAGGATCAGAGAAAGTCAGCGCAAGAGAGAAAGAAAAGTAAGCTGGGTAGCTTCTCAGCCATCTGCCAATAGCGTCCCTTATATGAAATCAACTGGGCAAACCAACTGAGGAAGCATGTACCAGAAATTAAAAGACCCATTGTCCGCAGAAATCCGCGAACCAGCAAAAAATCTGCGATATATATTTAAATATGCTTACATATAAAATCTGCGATGGAGTGAAGCGCGATATGGCGAGGGATCACTGTATCCGGAAAACCAAACACGGGAGTTGGCGAGCGAAGCCCCCTAGTAATTATAAAAAGAAATCCTGTCCTGGAAAGCAAAAAGCAAGTCTACGATACGTGATCTTCTCGGGAGACATTTTAAAGACCCGCGAGACCAAAGACACGCCCTACTTACAATCTATCAAATTGGACAATAGGCAGCAAAACATTCAGTCTTGTGAAGGATTTGAGCACACACAGATCCACGGCTCTCAGAGCATATAAAGCGTATAAGGATAGTACGTTATAAATTAAATGTCGACATATAAGCAAAGAAGAAAGCAGCACGGAGAAAAGAGACTCAAATGCGTTGGCCAGAAAAATGAGCAAAAAAGAATAATCGCGTGCAAATCCAGAAAATAAGGAAAGTAATTATCAGCCCGGAACAAGTGGAATTGAAAAAAAAGCACGTCCAATCTGGCTCAGAATTAAATGACAGTGAGTAAAAGACAAAGTAGAACTTCATAAAGACGTTTACAAACGTTGGCGCTAAACACATGCAGAGCAGGTTAGAGACTATGAAACCAGGGAAATTAGAAAGGCTCAAAAAAAATAAATAAATAAAAAATAAAAAACCTTGCCGCTATACACATGAGGAGAAAGTTAAAGGATATGAAAGTAGGAAAATTAGAAAATATAAAAAACAAAAAGAAAGTAAACATCGCAGTAACGCAAACAAACAAACAAACTGCTTCATTTAACTATGCACCAGTCTAACTTTGGTTTTACACAATAATTACTACACTATTGCACCTTAACACTTAATTCTACTTTATTCACATAATTTTACTTATTTATTATGTTCTACTATACTGTTATCTTTCAATCTATGACTTTTTGTTAATCTAACTGATATTCTTCTCGCTTTGCACAGTTTTTGATAAGCGGATCAGGATGCATTTCACTGCGTGTTGTCCTGTATAACTATGCATGTGACAAATAAAGAATCTTAAGAATTTCAAAAACGGAGTTTACCGCACATGCATTTATTGGTTTCTTTGTTAATGTATATATATATTTATCTGTCTGCTTATTTAAAAACCTAAATTTACCCCAGGAGTCAAAAACGTTCTGTCTAGCCCTTGTACAAAAACCTAGACAAAAGCTGGGGTATCACCTTGGTACTTTTGGAACTGTGAGAGGAAAATAGCATGACTTTACAGACAGGAGTCCAATGCAGAAGTCTACTTACTTTTTTACTTTGTCTATGCTGAAATTCCAAACAGAGAAACCTATCCTGACCTCATTAAAAAGATTCAGCATATTGGGATTCGCAAGATTACAAATATTGTTTTTACAGAAGTTCTGAAATAAATGTGAAACTAATGAAATAGCAACAATTCAAAGAAAAAAAAAAATCTTTCAAGTGTGTATCCGGAAAACCAAACACGGGGGTTGGCGAGCAAAGCGAGCAGGGGGCGAAGCCCCCTAGTTTTTTTAACTATTTTTGTGCTTAAAAATCTTTAAATGAAACCATATAATGCACAGCGTAATAGTAAACTAAATGTAAAAACATTGAATAACACTGAGAAAACCTTGAACAGAGAAAACTAACATTGCAAGAATTCACGCTATAACCTTATGAACCACTCGCTGTAAAAACTTTTTAATGAGTTTTAAGCATAGGGAAAAACATGAACATTTGAAAAATCCGTAATTTAATAAACAACCACGAAAAGTAACATTGCAACAATGCACACTACGAACCGATCGCTCTAAACAGAAGTGAAGTAGAGGTTAAAATCCAATAGAAAAAAAGTCTTCATTAAATAAGAGGTTAAAACAATGCTCAAATCAGTCTCTTTAAAAACAAGCCCGGTGCATTCTTTAACTGCCTTCTTGGCCAGCCCTCTCTCTCTCTCGCTGCAGGGGGGATGCACAGGGAGACACTGAACACATGCGGAAATCATCGGCGCGTACAAACCGGAAGGGAAACTGGCTTGTCCATCACAAGAGTGTGTGGTCGTGAACAGATGCAAAAGTTTGGTGAACTTTTTCATTGTAACCCGATTTGTACATGGTCCGAGATGTTCGTGACCCGAGGTTCCACTGTAATGAGATCAGCTGACTCACTTCATTTGTTTTTAACTCATTTGTTTAGGAGGACATTAAACAGACCTGACATTCTGCCCCTTCTTTTAGTTTACCCCCTCTATCTATCCAGGTACTCAAGGTTTGAATTTTTATCACAATGTATGTTATTTGTTCAAGATGTTTTTGTAGTATTATATGTTGTATTTTAGTCTGGATTATTGCCTTTTATTCTATTTGAATGTTTTGTATATCCTGTATTAATCTTTATTTAGTGAAGATATTATTTGTAGCCAATGTTATATGGGTCCTGTTCTTCTTTCTGAATTTTGGGCATAGGAAGGGTGCTATATAAATAAATTGTGTTCTTATCATTATTTTTCTTTTTTTTCTTTTGATGGCCCATCGTTTATAATAATAAGTGACAAAAACTAGAGCAGTTCTATACAAGGCAATTAATATATAGCATAATTCAGTGTAGAATATGTATTGCTGTTTTCTTCATATACATGTAGAAAAATATTAGATTGGCTTAAATGTTTATTCTAAATTAGTTTAGAATAATATTGCACACATGCATTGTACATTTTAAAAAATGTAATAACTTTTATTATTAATGTTTTACTAAACTCTAACATGGTGCAAACATTGTAATTATATTGTATATTTCATTTTATGAATGTAAACGAAAAACTATTTCCAATTAACACAGATCTTGATGATTTTAATTTTGTCGACATGTTAAATGGTTCCCACAGACACGGACACAACGTAAATGTTAATAGTGCATTTCACAGAAACGATCCGTATTGTTTAGTTTCATGTATGACATGACGTGATGGAAGAAACCCTCTGAACTTCACAATGATGCATATTATTTGGTTTGATGTACTGTTTTTCCCTTCTCATTTTTATCTCTTAATTTCTAAATGGGTCCTTGACCCGACGTTACTTTCCGGGCTTTGCCAAGACCTGCGAAACCTTCTAAAAGTAATTTTACGAAGTCACTCCTGAAACAAAGGTGACGCGACTTCCGGGTTTGTAATTGCGGGTCTACAACTGCGGTGACATATGGTGCTGTGGCTCTGCAGGTGGATATTATTGCTTTTTTCAGCCCTTACTTTCAGTTATGTCTTAAAGAACAAAAAACCAATTACAAGACAGTTTCAAGGTATGACTTCTAATTATATGGTGGCTTCATGATAAATATTCTAGATAAAAACATTGCAACTTAATTTGTTTGCATCAGGCTAACAAGATATAAATCAGCATAATGACTAAAATGCAAAACTTATCTCATAGGCATGTTAGTTTGTAAATAGTACTTAAACAACACATTAATGCCTCGCAGTAAGGAGACTTGGGTTTGCTTCCCGGGTCCTCCCTGCGTGGAGTTTGCATGTTCTCCCCATGTCTGCGTGGGTTTCCTCCCACAGTCCTAAGACTTGCAGGTTAGGTGCACTGGCGATCCTAAATTGTCCCTAGTGTGTGTGTGTGTGTGTGTGTGTGTGTGTGTGTGTGTGTGTGCGTGCCCTGGAATGGGCTGGCGGCTTGACCGGGATTTGTTCCTGCCTTGTGCCCTGTGCTGGCTTTGACTGGCTCCAGCAGACCCCTGTGACCCTGTGTTAGGATATAGCAGGTTGGAGAATGACTGACTGACTGACAACACATTAATACTTACAGTATTTTAAAAACAAGTTCTCTGGATGCTCAAAACTATATCTCCTATGATCTGATAGACGTTCTACATAGTAGTAATAGCATTAAACATCCACAGTTTAAGATGGTGTCAACTGAAGATTTTAAATAATGGCAAATTAAACTACTAACTATATTCTCCTTTTTAGCATATATTTTACACAGTATTGAATGCCCTGGCTTAGAAGGGTTTGGAAGGAGACTTTTGAAAAACTACTTAAAGAATCTTACTTTGGATAACGGATTATATTATAAACATTTTTAAATATGTATGTAAAAGACAGTATATCTACAGATAATTTTCATTCATGTTGTTACTCCCACCCACTGACATTTACCAATATAAGAAAACAACTGTGAAAACTGAAAATTAAAAGTTAGTGTTTCTCTAAGTATTCTTTATTTTAAGCACAAGCAATAATATCCAGATGTTTGGTCTCTTAACATTCTTCAGTTTTATCAGAAGATAGGGCTTACACTGTTGGCCTTTTCAGATGGCTGTTTCTTCATTTGCAAATTGCACCTGCAAAAAGCAAAATATTACACAAAAACTAGTTCCATATAATTTGGCATGTGTCTAGCTATTTTGCACAAAAAACTGAGGTAAAACTTATTAAGGACTTATTAAGTGACTGTTAAACTTTTTGTGGTTATGTGGTTCAATTTCCAATGGTGCTGTTCCCTGATATCTTCAACTTCCTTTCACTAGGCATATTCTAACCTCCCCTTTGTCTGTCGTACTCCATGCCTGTACTCATAAATCATTTACTAGCGTTAAGCACTTCATCACGCAAAAGATCAAATTGTACAGGCAGCCTGCAAAAGTGGAGAGTGAAAAGGCAAAGACCCATTATTCCTAAATGCAAGGCTGGTGTCCTAAAACACAAGAAATGCTTGCCATGTCTTAACTATACTTATTATAAAATGTATTTACTTAAGAACACCTTTATATAAGCACACAAAGCTCAGCTGAAGGTTCAGAAACCACCTGAGAGTGAAGTTAAGCAATGAAACCACCTGAGATTGAAGTTAAGCAATCTACAGGTACCCATTCTCTCTGATAACCACGTCACCATTACATATAAAAAGGCATAGGTTTAATCCCACAACACTGCCAAAGAGTTCTGTGCTGGCTCCGTATCAAAGACCATGTCAGATAAGAATACAGAACAATACTTGCTTTTAAAGTATTTATGGTTTAATACATTTGAATGTAACGCCAGATAACTAAATCCTTCATACCATGAAAATCTACTAGTCTAATAAACTGCAAGCACACTAGTTTGGGAAAGAAAAAAATCCATTTGAACAGGAAAAGCTGATTTCACATAAATGTGCATTTTTTTCTTAGCGTTTAACCATGCATTTCACATGATAGGGTGCGCATTTTACCTGAATGTCTGCCAGAACATCTCTAAATTGCCCATCACATTTTTCATCAAAAAAGCCTTACAGTAATTTATTGGCTTTTCCAGGCAGACTGCCAGTTAAAAATTACATAGTTAAAGTGAGACAGTCTTGCAATTGGAGTGCTTATTTCAGCTAAAAAAATGATTTATGTATTTAAAAATGTATAAACTCATCAACCCTCCTCTTCCCTATATGAAATGTTTGGCTGACATTTTCCTGAACTAAAGTGATCACCATCAGGTAAAAGAGAGCTTGAAAAAAGCCATACCACTATCATATCAACAAGTGATAAGAAAAACTTAAATGGTGTTTTACAAAAGTCAAGCCCATTCTTGTTTTGCTCTCCCTCCCCAGGCACCTTTTTTGATTGTCTGGCACTACCTACCATCATATTTGATTGAGAATGGCAAGAGACACACCTCTTTGGCTTATGACTCATCTAGAGCTGCTGCCTTGAGGGAGTCACTTGGGAAGATTTACAGGTTTTAACCTTTGTAGTGCAAAGAAGCTTGAAAGAATCTGTCAGTCTACACACTTCCCAGCCTTGGATTTTCATTCTCTGTTGCACTGTTAGTTTCTGCCTGTTTTCAGTCACCTAAATTGATCATTGCCTAGGTTAAAAATATCTTTAATGTTTTAATGACATTTCTGAGAATGACAGCTTGGCTAACATAGGACATTTGAAGTTTGCACTGAAAACTGTGCTGTACACACATACATACATACATACATATTTGTATCTAATGCATAATGTTCCACTGTTTACATATAACAATATTGTTTTGTGTCTGCCAAATTTTTTCCTTACTAATTTTTAATTACTGTATAATATTCTGGGCTGGAAAATGGAAGTAAACTTAATAGAAATAAAATTAAAGTAAACTGAACATTACACTTCACAATAAACTACAGTATAGCTAGAAACATTAATTACACAAAATACAAACACACTGTAGATATGTTTTGCATCTTTCAATCTATAAAAAAGGCACAGTATTAAAATGTTTCTTGGTCTTGAGAGATTTCTTTTGCCAAATATCAATTTTTAAAAGTCTATTTTTAGAAAACATGCTTTTGATAGCACAATTAATCAAACAAGTCTGCAGCACAACTATAGCATTTCGAATTGGCTGAGGTATGAAGCATACAAAATTCAATGGCACCAAATATTGACATACAAAAATGATTACTAAATTCACTTAATGACATTTGTTACCAGCTAAAAAATGTTCTAAATATCCTGGAAAGCATGCATACAATTATTGTCCTTTTAAACCAAACCAGTCTATAAGTCTATAACAGAAGCCAAACTCAAATGATTTAAAAACCTGCCTGCTTAGTTAGGGTGAAAGGAACAGCAAAAGTAGTAATAAGGGTTGAAAGGCTGGAACAGTGCAGTCATAGTTAAGCATTTCCTGATCTACTGTGAGCATCTTTATCTTGATGCTTCATGACCTTTCACTCGTGTTCTTGTTATCCTTTTTGAGCTTATCAACATGTTAGATATTGCCAGGATTAACACATCATATATCAGCCAATACTGTATACAGATAAACCAAGGATAAGATACACTTGCCACCAATATCAGTTGTCAAGTTTAAAACATAACAGCTTGATGAAAACTGTATCAATCTAGATCATCTTAGGGATGAAGGCATATTATGATAAAGGGAGGAAGAAAAACTGAACAAATTATCTGGAGTCTGTAAAAAGAAACCAGCATTTTCCATTTAAAGAAAAGAAAATTCAGACTAGCAATAAATACTTCTGGCTACTGCAAAATTAATTTAGACTCTTATCCCACTTGACCACTAAGGAATTCCACTTATTTCCTTTCTTAGATGTAAAACTCTAAAATGATTATATGAATAGAGTGAAACACGTGAAGGTCTCCAATATTTGACAGAAACATTAATTCACAGTAGTAAACACTAACTTTTTAAATGTATTACGTTCACTAGCCTATAAATACTGCTTTTCTCTATTAAGCAAGTTATTATTTAAACAATGTTTAATTAAGTATAATGTGCAACATCTAATGTTCACTGCAATTACAATGTATACTTCAATGAGTGAAACAACTGACATGAAAATACAGACTACATAGGTGATGATGAACATAAAACGAAATAACCATAAATACAGTATAAGACTGTAATCTTGATAGCAACACAAGGTGCCACAAAGACACTCGTTTCTTTGAAAACCCTCTGCAAAGATACTGATAAAAATAACTGAAGCAGAAATTTTATTGACAACATATTTATCCATAAAACGCTGATATCTACAAAACTAACATATCTAGAATTTAAAAAAGAAAAAAAATATAAAAATTCCCTCAGTATACTGTCATTAGGGGAGGTCATTCAGACACATTAAATTTCTTTCATAAGCCTTGGCACTCAGCTGTGGTTAGGAATAATAGGAAAACAAATGATGCCTGTCCTGTAATGGTATTATTAATCAGCTGCTTTTGTAAGGGTAACAGTAAATCAGTGAAAAGCTACTAACTCTTAAACTCATGAAAAAAAAACAACACACAACTAATTTGTTAACTGGCAGGAAATTTCACAAATGGAAACAAAACACAGAAGACTCATTACACTCCTCTCCAGACAGAACTAAGCTTTATATGAAGATCATTCCAAAAAGCAGATGAGTTACAGACATACCCTGTACTTGCTACCTGACACACTGGGATCAGTGACTACTGTAGATATCTGCTATGTGTAGCTCAACGCCATTGCATTTAAGGCCACATAATACATTCAACACATCACCAAACTGAACTATGTCAACAAGTAGAGAGGAATATATATAGTGATATAATGTGCTAATAAAGATGTATGGCTAAAAACAACAAAAGAGCATGTCCAAAATAAGCATTGACTGCTTGCTGGCAGCTGTAACTGCCATTCACTTTCTGAACTGTTCATTCCAATTCAGCTTTGCAAGGTGACGACAGAGCATTCCCCATCAGCACCAGACACAAGGTAAAAACTAACACAGGAGGAGAAAACAGTAAATACATTGTTGGGCAAATTCACACACAGCTACACAAGGACAAATTTTAGAGTTATCAGTGAACCTAACTTACAAGTCTTTGAAATGCAAGCAGAAAGTCAAATACGTAGTGGAGACTTACTGGCCACAAGAAGACCATGCAAAACTTCATGCAGCTAGAAACAGACAAGGATTATTGTCCAGCCTACCAGAACAATAACACAGTAGCACAAGTACTATACAACCATGTGATCCCTGTGGAAATACAAACAACTAATTTTTATAGCACTATTAAAAAGCCACAAAAAAAAATTAAAATAACGTTTAAACACAATCTGTTTATATGCACATATCGCACTGTGTTTTTATTGAACCTTATTTTGTGCTTTATTTTTATAAAAATGAATGAAAACAGAACTCAGAACCTGTTGATATAAAGTGTAATATCAAAAAACGCAATATAAAAAGTCCTTTCAATTGATGTGTGAATTTTTCTGTGCACTACCACTGTCCCAAAGACATGACTGTGGAATTGACTTTTGGCTCTAAACTGACCTTACTGGCCCTGCATGCGGCTAGCACCCCATCCTTGTGTCAGTTGTGGGTAATCTGGAACTGGAACAAAAGGGTTTGTAAAATCAATGAATTAAAAATAACTAGAGAGCATCTACTCATCCAATATTGGAATTTGATTTTTTCTATTACCTGGTTTAAGGAAAAAAGATGTGGCAACATTAGACTAGAGGTAGTGCCAAATCCTAAATGAAATTCAGGTCCATCACATGGCACACTTATACTGTACCAATTTAAATTTGCAAAAAAATAACTGGCATGCCAACAATTGCAAGAGATTTGTGTGCTTGGAGAAATCCCATGCAACCAAAGACAAAATGTAAAAACTCTAGTGACCTGGTTGGAAATGTCAGGAAGTCGGGACAGCCTGAAGCTACAAAGTTAACTCCACTAACTATTATACATGCATGTGCCCCTAAAAACTGCCAAGATCTTTAAATACAATTTACTCATCATTTAAGTCAGACAGGCACCATATATAGTATCATCTGCACACAAAAATAAAATAGTTCAAAATACTAAACACTATTTATACCTTGAACAAGTTAACTTTAAACAAGAAATTTTTGTTTGTTTTTTTTTTTTTAACAGCAAATTATAACTAAATCTTCTGAATTGAAATTTATTCTCAGTTGCTTCCACTTTAAAAGTGTTTTTTTGGTGGCCATTCACTAATGTTCTAGGACACCACAAAGTGTTTACACTTAAACTTTAAAAAGAAAAATTAATCTTAGGTGATACATTTGAACTGATATGTAATGCAAAATATAGTACAGTGGCAACATGCTGCAACAGCTTTAATAAGATAACAGGAGAAGAAAAGTCAGAGAATAAACAAAATATTTGATGCCAAGATGAAAAACACTTTCTGGCAAAGTACTCAATTTAGAAAACAATGAAAAGAATATTGTCATTGGAATTCACTTTATAAGTTATCCAATAAATAGTGCATGTTAGAAGCCAGGGAAACAAATGGTAATAGTGGACAACTAAATTATAATGGGATTCTCAAAACAAATCAATGTGAGGTGTAACAATCAAATATGTACACATTTATTGTTCTATCAAAGAATACATAAATACAATAATAAAACTACTAAAATATGGAGGTTGAAATGTTGTTAAAGTATTTTAAAATGTCAAGTGAAAATATATCAACTTATTAAATGGTAGAGAGACAAATTTTCAGTGTTCCACAAGACTGGATCCTGGCACCTTGAAAGCAACCATTTCCTTGTTACTTTACACCTGGTTGTTTTCCCACATTACTGTATACTGGCAGTTTCAATTTATTTTAGATAGCAAAAGACCGACTGACGGGGTATAGCTTGTTACATTAGTCCATACAAGACTAAGGTAGCCAAAACAAACTCATTTGTCACTTCCCTGGACCATTTATCCTGAACACAGTCACAGAAAGCCAAAGCCTGAACCAGCAATAAAATGCAACATGGGGATCCATAGCTGATGAAAGTTTACTCCAACAGTATGTCTGCTTAAGCCAACCGTCAGATGAAAAATGTAAAAATTAAAATAAGAGGAAAACACTTAAACTGTGCTTCAGAACGAGGTGACTGAGTTTATTAGTCATGCTAATAAAACTGAAAACAAATCTATCTAAAATATTTTCAGTCATTATGAAACAATTAACATTCTTGCTTCAATCACTGTGATTCTATTATGCTGTACATGTTAAACATTATTATCACTGCACTCCGCTTGCAATTCCTGCATATAAAAAGTGAAAAAAGTTTGGGCATGTTCAAATTTAAAACTGAACTAGTATAATTACAAGACCTGGTAGAGTTTAAGCTGTCAAGTTAATGTCGTCTAATTGCCTCCCAAAAGAACTATATACAAGCAAACATAATTTGTCAGAATTAACCAAATATCTTCTTTTCAGACTTTGCCATATGCAAATGACAAAAATACACAGAGTAGGTAAAAGGAAGAGGAGCTTATCTGTTATAAGGATGTTTCTAAAAAGCTTTTAAAATATAACACTGAACACATTTTTTGCTCTCTGTACCATTTTTTCAGTTTACCTGCTTTACTTACAACTGCTCTTTAAAGAATTCTAAGTGTATTTTGCCAGTCACAGTATTTTTTTCAAATTTCAAGTGCATTCAGTATATGAACTCAAAAAATTTAAATTACACTTGATCATTGAGGTATCCATTCATTCCTCCTCTCACTTACTGAATGCAATTAACACAACTGTATCATCACTGTGATATTAAAATATTACTTTCCAAATTATAGTAAATAACAAAAACGGTGCCTAGTGATACGGTTCTAGCATCATCACTTGTGTATCCATACATACATACATACATACATACATACATATTCCAAAGCTACATTGTCCTGAGCAGGGTCGCAAGGAAGCTGGAGACTAAGGCGTACAAAATCCCCAAAACATAAACTAGTCTCATACTGCCAGAAAATTTGGTTATGTCATATTTACTTTCAATGGGCCTTCTGAAAATTGAAGGAGGATACAAATGATCTTAACGAAAACAATTCAACACTATTTCTTTCAATATGTAACACTAATCAATAACTATGAACAGCCCTTTATCTTTAAGAAATTAAATCCCAATAAAATAGGTAAAATATTGATGCAAGTGCTGCAGTTTTTGGAAGGACACTGTAGAAGCATTTAAAATCAACTTTTTAAAGTAACAGCTTTAAGGTGAGTACATTCAGAATGAAATAATTTCCAAAGCTTGAACTTAAAAAGATGCAATTTCAAATTGCTTTGTTCTAATCATATTTGAATGATAAAAATTGATTCATCGTGAACAATCCTTTCATCTCCAAATCGAGAAAAGAAACGTTTGCTTAACTTCTGAATGGCTCACTGTGATCAAGAACAAAAGGATGCTTGAAAAAAATATTAGTATTTGATGACGTAAAAAGTGCAAAATACTTGGTAAAAGAAACTTTACTTTAAAATGCAAAGAGCACAAAATTTGTGTTAAGACTTCATTCTTACAATACTGCCTTGTCTGCATGTGTGATGATACAATAAAGTGGTGCGTCTGCAAAAGGATGATGAGGGTATCAACTTTAAAGATCTCCATTACGTGTAATCTTAACTAAGAAAGAAATACTGAAAGACATGGTGAGCATTTTAACGAAATATAACCGCAGATGTCAAGCATGTTGAAAGCTAGCCTCTGTTGTGCTACCTGGGCTTCAGTACTACCGAGACCCTGATGCGATCACTTTAGCGATGTCTTCAAATAGCTTTGACAGCGCCAGAAGAACAATAGAAACAGACCCTTCTCGACTACTTGCAAAGAGACAAAGAGATGCTCTAGAGTCACGAAGGAAACGTGCAGCAGGTTTCATTCCTGTGCTCACCATGTGTGTTAGAAATGACTCTTAAAGCGGAGATTCACTAATACACCTTTCAATAGCAGCCGCTACAGCGGGTCTCTTTGTTTAACTGAAGGGGTATAAAGAGTTTGGGCAATGGCAGTGGGTGCATTCCCACCTACCCCCTTCCAGCCGCTTGTTTCTAGGACTATCGACTGGTCATCACGGCCTACATCACAACAAACACCTGCACCACTAGGACTCAACTTTGTTTACTTTGAAAGGCGTAAATAGCAACAATGCAAACAATCGCACATCACCAAAATAAAGGAGAAGGGCGCGTGCAGCGCCTCCAGGAGACTCTGGGCCACCCGTCTCCCGCAAGCAGATGGGAGGAGGGAGGGGTTCTCGTCTCCGGGATGGCGATTTAAAGAAACAGGAAACCCCAACCCGCCCCCCACACCAGTGAGCCCACATACCTGCCATAGATGCCCTCGGTGATTCGGTTCCGTTTTAACGGCCGCCGGAGTTTGCTGCAGTCCGCATTGCGCCGCTTCATTTTCCTCCCCTTCGCTTCAGGTCTCTAGAACCCCCCCAACCAGTAACCCTTTCCAGTTTGGTGGTTTTTGGGGAGGAGGTATTTGTCGCGAACGATAACTGTATTTATTTTTACCCAGCTGGCAAGAAATACATCTGTATGGAAAGCAAAGAACCACTGCAATTAATATTATTATTTAACTGGTAACAAAGAAATAAATAAAACGACTCTCTAGTAGACCCTCCCTCTTTCCTTTCAGCGCAGTCTCGCTACGTCTAGACGTCACTAGTCACACAGAATGATTGATGGGGAAACATGACCAGTGAGAATCTTTGAAAATTCGACAGGCAGCCCAGAGAGAGCCAATCAGTGCGGAACTAGGTTGTTCTCTAACAATCCGCCACACGGCTGAAAAGACC